>NC_138548.1:46664387-46932887 GCF_964273705.1 Natrix helvetica
ACATTTGTGATATCATTGGCCACACACCCCTGAATTCCTCAGCGATCAGCAATATTTTTTAAGTATAATGCCCTGCTGATTTATGTCTTTAGACCTGTCTGTACACAAAGCTGTCTACAAACATCATGTTGTGGCTTACCAGCAGCCAGCAGAGCTAGGCAGATTAAGACAGTGAGGAGGTTGGGGAGAAACATGGGCCAGTCCTGGAGTCTGGGGAAGGCTCTGATGAGGGCTCTGTGTCGGAGGCAGAAAGGGGGCCAGAGCCCCATGTCAGTTATCAGCTGCCTTCAGAGTCAGACATCAGTGAGGCAGACGAACAGCTGGAGCCTGTTCCCAGTGTGCGCATGTGCAGAATTGCCAGATGAAGGGAATAGCTAAAGAACAGGGGTCGACTTGGGAGTAACGCCACAGGTGGATGATGAATGGCCCCTCCCAGAGGAAATAAAAGAGAAGCGAAGGGGGAGTGGAGTTTGTGGGAGACAATTGGTTTGCTTAATTGGTTCGTGACTCTCAGAGGCTCCTTGCCAAGGTTTGCAGATATCCACCTATCAGCTCTCCAAGCCAGATAAGGTCTGTGAATGTAAATCCTCTCTTAAAAGACTTTGCTGGATGTAAATGACCAGAATTCACAGTAAATTAATAAAAGGGTTTTTTGTCAGGACAAGAGTTTGCTTCATGCTCTTGGGAAGCCTTGGCCAGAATACATCATACATTTCATGTAATCATTGCCATACAGAAGCAATAATTGGTCTGCATTTACATAGAACCATCACTGTTCTGCAATAAACAAATCCATGTACTGTATTTAAAAAATAATTTTGGAGACACTTGAATTGCTTTATGAATTTTATTTTTATTGCTGAAATATGTGTAATAACATAGCCACACAGCTTAACATACTTTACAGATATGTTTCCTTTGCATTGTGGGATTACTGTTCTGTGAAAATGTATCAAACAATATCCTCTGATATGACAGGTGAAAATAACTGCAGCAAATCCCTATTGTATAACAAGCTGTTAAACTACATCTTACTGATAGAGCAGATTCTGTTCCTAGTATCATAGGCAGGTTAAAAACATAGTTTACGTCAATGCTACCAAACACTGAAAGCAATAGAAGCAAAATTAATCCCAAATATAATCGTTTATGAAAGACACACACACACACACACACACACAAACAAATTAACCAATCACATTGGTTTGTTTTGAGAATTCAAACTGTTTTGTTCATTGCCTAATGTCAATCAAAAAAGGAGGTTAATGTGTAATTTGCACGTCTGTAGCTCTGCTGGAAATCTTACAGAACCATCGGGCAAAGGAGATTGTCTAGTTTTATTATAAAATATAAATGATTTTTAATTCAGTTGCATGAATCAAAATTATTTTAATTATCCCATTGTATAAAACTTGGACAAATGTTCAGACAGATAAAATTCCCTTAATAGTTTTGTTGCTCATATAAACACCATTTGACACATATACAAAAAACAAAACAGAATTCTAAATACGTTTTACCACAAATGGCAGTTAATACAATCTTACAAATGAAGCATTTCTTTTGTAATAACATGATTTGCAGTTGTATCATCTTTCCAAATTAAAATCAAAATAATAGTTCAGTCTTTCAATAAGTAAGATGGCTTAGAACTAATGTTAATCTAACCTCTCCACACATTCAATTTTATGTTCAAGAACTTGCTTATGGCAGAAGTTCACAAATGTGACACTAGATTGTAATCAATGAAAGCATGTATTCACAAAAGATTTTCAGTACACAGAAATCCAAGTACAGTATCTTAAACCCTTTGGGTAACCCCTTAGGGTGTCCTCCTGAGATGGCACTAGTGGTATGACAGCCTACTAAAAGATATGACTTAAGACAGCGTTGATCGGTGAAGTGTATTACTCAATTCTATTTGTCATCCAATGTGAAGTACTACACATCACAATTCAAAGCTTTAAATGCTGAGCCTTTTCAAATTAACAAAAATTTGGCAATTCTCTTCACAACTTTAGGAAACATCTGTTCAACATTGGCATAGCATTTGTTTTGCCTCACAATAGTATTTCCAGCTGCTCCAGCATAATCCCTTACCCCAATAAATATTAAAAAGTATTGAAATAGCATCAATTCTAGGTTTAGATGCACTTTAGAGAAACAACTCAATTATTTTCAGCAATGAAAATTTCAGTCATAAAATGTCTTGAAGCCACATAGAAAACATGTGGCATTTTTTTCATATAACACATACGCCCATATTATATGTCTCAAATGGAAATTGATGAAACAAGGAAGGAATTAGTTACAAGTACCTTGCAACAACCCATCTCTATTTTATAATACTATTTTTGTCACTTGTCTTCCTTATTGTGGGTAATATTATTTGTCAAGGATGGAGTCCATTGCCACATAATGAGGCCTGAGGCTGAAACTCATCTGAAAGATAAGAAATATGACAAGGTCTTAAAAAAAATAAGAGAAAGCAAAGTTATCATTTCAGGATGCAGCAGGATGGTGTAACAGAATCACAAAAGCTCGAAGGCCTACTTTTGATACTCTGAAAGTTACTTTAGAAAAAATAAACAAAATTTTTCACTCTATTATTTATATAATTGCCGATTTCCCATTTCCCAGACTGGAGGGCTTATAAAGGTAAAAACACCCAAATGTTATTTTATTTTCTTATTTTTCACACAAAAGATAGGAAAAAGACTTGTGATTATGGAATGGTAATTGCCATTTAATTACACTGTTATTATAATTATATTGTGTGCCCACAAAACTTTGAGTGGTAAGATATCCTAATGCATGGTGCTTATCTCTGTTTGGGTTGCAATCTTATTGCAAATGGGGTTAAATTTAATCATTTTATCTTAAGTTTATTAGATACCTGTTTATTGATTCATCAAATTTATACAGCCACCAGTCACAAACAAGTGACTTTGGGTGATATACAAGGCTAAAAATAATAAATAAATAAATAACAGTTATTATTAAAAACTTAAAAAACTATAAAATACAAAAACTAAAAAACAACAATTAGGCAAAGAGTTGATGTTAACAATAATAGAACCAACTCAAGCTCTAAATCCCAATGACAAAGCCTACTCTGGAAGGACTTTTGGAAAGTAAATAGGGATGGAGCTGACCAGTGGTGGATTTCTACCGGTTTGGACTGGTTCAGCCAAACCGGTATTGGTTTGGCAGTCTGGGTTGCTGGAACCTGCAGCAACCCTGAACTGGTTTTCTGGCCAGCACCGGTGACAGATGCCATTTTGTTTTTCAATTCTGTGCATGTGCACAGAACAATGCAACCGTGCGCCGCAGCGCACAAATGAGCGAAGCGGTAGTGTCTGCCGGTCACCCCTGGATCTGACCTCACCTCAGGGAGGAAAATATTCCATAAGGCGAGCACTACAGCAGGGAAAGGAGGTCTGCTCAGCCCACCAAGTCTAATTCCCTAACAGATGGGCCCTAAAACATGCCTCTCTTGTTGGATCTGATGTAATTGGCATGAAGCAGCCAGTCAGAAAACCCAACCCCAAGTCATGTACGGTTTTAAAGGTCAAAAACAGGACCTTGAATTGGACCCAAAAACGAAGAGCAGGAGTGTAACATGTGTTGTTTTAAGTGTCCCCATCGCTGCCTACTTAAGTGTCCAGAAGCTTTTTAAGGGCAGCCCGAGATAGCATGAATTGCAGTAATTTAATGGTGACGTGATGAGGGCGTAAGTGGGCATGAATAAGAGCCTTTCAAACTAAAAGTGGCTCTCCTAGCCGTGACTCCTACATTCCTAGCTATGCTCTTCAAACAGGAGTTGTGAGTCTAAGAGGACATCCAAATTGTGTATGGTGTTAGTTTGGAGCCGTGGCATAATCCTAGAACCAGTGGCCCTTCCAATCCAAAGGGCTCTTTCCAGGGGTTAGTTGAACCCTGCTGCTCCCCAGTGAAGCCTCCAGAGACTGGCATAAAATGTCACTTAATTGGCCAGGGGCCGAGATATGAGCTGCCTGATATGGATGCACAATTCCCATCATCCCCACACCAGAGAGTATGCAAAAGTATGACCAATGCTATATCCATCCCATACCCAGGTTTGAACTATTTAAATCTTTAAATAATCTGCTTCATCCTAAACCCTCTGAAGCTGCTACACAACCACTTTCTCAACCACCTTCTCCAAAAAGGTGGAGGTGAGATACTGGATGAAAATTGTCTATATAGTGAGGTCAACTAATGGCTTCTTGAGAAGAAAGCAAACCAAAGCCTCCTTAAGAGGTAAATGAACAGCCCCCTTACCCAAAGAAGAATTGAGTAGTAGAACCAGTAGAACCCACAGAATGTGAGAGGTGTTTGTAAACAGATTGGTATATATTGCCATCTTTGATACTCAACCAGTCATTCTTCATGGTCAAGGCATGTTTAAAATAAAATAGGAAAATTATTCAAGAATCTCTGATAACTAATCTTGTTTATGATTTACTATATCACCTAAAACATATAAACCAAAATTTATGTTATTAAGAGTTCAGATTATTATTGTCAAGTGGAAAACTAAAGATCACATTTCTCCAGGAAGTGATATTTAAAAGTGTTAGAAGTTGTTTTTGCTTAAGAGTTAATCAAGTGAAAGTGTCTCTTCCAACAAAATCAACTCCTGATAACTACATGGACACAGACTTGCAGTTTTCTTAGCAATACAGAAATGTTTTTTTCACCCTCATCTTCCCGTCTAGTCTGCATCTCTGGGATTTTCTAAAGAATTTGGACTAAATTTACAGTCCAAGACAGGTATATTCAGACTGGTCACCGTTGTTTAGTTATTTTAACTGTTTTTCATAAATAATTGTCTTTATTATTCAAGACAGACATGGTAAATATGATTCTTTGCTTAATTTCTTTTCTTATGCTTTTATTTTTCTTCCCACTTTTTGCGTTTGGGTGTTGTTGTTTTTTAATGCAATAATTAAGGAAAATAAATTCACAGGACTTTGAAGTGTTGTTGAGATTACTTTGCCCCCGTTTTGAATTCTGATGTGAAACTTAAACCCATCAATATAATCTGCATGATCAACCTGTCTTGGCCACTCCTTCGGTCCCACTTTACATTTTACATTATGCAGTGAGTTAGTCTGAGAAAGTGAGATGTAGCTTTTCAGTAAAATGTATTCGTTAAGAAAAGATTTTTAGCTACCATAGATTTAATACTCTCCCAACAACTGCTCAAGTGCCGGAGTTCACTTTAACTAAAACAAAGGAAGTTCTATTATGGCTTAGCCACTGAACAGAGCCATTATATTTGTTCTGCAAATCACCAGGTGGCAACTCTGGTCTCTTTGTTCCCGATTTAGATAATTACTAACTGATCACGATTTGCTGCCTCGCCTAAATCCTGTAAACGAGGGAATTCCAATATTTGCAGATCAAAACCTCAGACCTTTAGGGCCTATGCAAATAGGGGCACGTCCAGTTTAAAGAGAAGAAAAAGTCCCAAGCGCTTAAGGAAGTTAAAAGCTTCCTGCCTCAGGAATCAATTCGGGAGCGGAAGGGCAGTTACACCTGCCTGCAACCTTCAGGGGAGGGAACCAGGCGCGTTTTTGCGAAAGGGCAACAATAATTTACCAAGAAGGAAGGGGGGGGGGAGCACACTACACTCAGAAGCTTGAAAACCTGTTCTGTTACTTAGATGAGGAGCAAATGTTGCATGGAGCGGGTGAGAGACTCCGGAGAATCCAGACCAAGGAGGTCGAGGCCGGAGCCCAAATAACCCGGGCGAGGAAAAAGGTCTATCAACCCTGGAAAAGTCAGAAAAGGCGCCACTTTGCCAGCTAACATCTGGCAAACGACAACGGGCAAAACCTTACGGGCGCGAACGGCAGCGACTCCCGGGCAAACCAAGCGCAAAACCTGATCAAGACCATTTGCTTTGCCAAAGCGCCTTTGGAGGCGGCAAGCTCCCCGCCGTTGAAAAGGGCAGCACGGAGTGTCCCGGGGGTGTGTGTGGGGGCATTAATTATTTACTCCTGGAGGAGGGAAGAAGGGGGGGGGGAGAGAGAAATCACACGTTGGCGGAAGAAGAGCACATTCTTTACTCTGCACACCCCGAAAGAAAAGAAGTTTTCTCCTGCGGGCGCGGAAGCCTTCCTCCTCCTCCTCCCCTCCTCCTCCTCCTCGGCCACCTGGGCTCCGGCGTCGCTTTTCCTCCTCGGGCGAAGGGGGACTCGCGTCCGGTCCCGAAAGCGGAGGCTGTGGCCGAGGCTTGTGCGCGCTCCCGGGGAGGAGCCAGGCATTTGTGGCCCGAGGGCTGAAGCGAGCGCTCTCTTCCCGGCTGCCGGTTTGCCCCCGGGCAGGACTGCGCGGGAGAACGGAGCGAAGAGACGGACGATGAAGAGAAGCGACCGGCGGAGTTTATTGTTGGCCGGCTGTCCCGAGTAGCCAGTAGCTTCTTGGGTGAGTTTTCTGAAGGAACGTTGCTGAAAGGGAATCGGGATTTGGGTGAGCCGGGTCAGATAATAATACCCGTTTCTTAGTGCTTTTGAAACAGGAAAGAAGCCGGCGTGGCAGCCTTCGCCTGGCCTGATATTAGTAGAGAGTGTTGCATCTGATTGATTCAAGACATTAGGGCGCAATTCGGGAAAATGTGCCGGAAGAAAAGGGGTAAAAACGGTAACAGAGTTGGAAGGGCCCTTAGAGGTCATCTAGTCCAACCCCCAGGACACTATTTTCTTGATCTGGAGGGGGAAATGTGTCTTTTTTGCTTTGGAAGCTTTTGGGAAGCAAGTTCATTTCTTGCTGATAACCTTAACGCTTCTCTTAAATTAATTACTTTAGTGTTGTACCCCCTCTGTTCGTTTTTGCTTGTTTGGGGGCTATCAACTTGGGGCTCTGTTGGCATCACATAGAGCCTCACGCTGGCCAAGAACACTTTTAGTGGGGGTGGGCAACGCAGCCTGTTTCATTAACGTTTCCAGAATATATTACTTTCTCCTAAATGGGTTTGTATTCTACACTTCTTTGTACAAAACCTTTGGCTAATATTTTAAAAGCAATGGAATGCTAACAAATCCCATCTTTGCTACAGTAAAACTAGCAGCTATTTAATTTTCTTGTATTACTGTGCTCGACCGCTTTAAATGCTACCCTTGCCACCTACAAATGGATAACCGTGATTGAATTTTACCAAGCGTTGAGTCCTGATTTAACATCTTCATTTATTTTAATTGGGCAAGAGGTCTTACATTATCATCTTTTACAATTTGCAACCTAATCAATTAAAACATTTAATTATAGGTTTTCCCACAGTCTGTGTCATAAGAAAGGCTAATTATTTTTGAACAGCAGATATCATATAGGCTTGATACCCAAATGCCATATTTATTTTACATTTCAGAATGAGCTGTTACAGGGCAGTGATGGTTAACCTTTTTGGTGCCGAGTGCCCAAAGCACACGTGTGCAAACGCACGCGCATGTGACCCAATCCCAAAAATGCAATGTGGGTGCCACCCTGCACATGTGTTCCATCCCTCTGGCCTCCGTTTTAGCTTTCAGGTTGGTACAGGAGGCTTTCCAGGCCTAAAATGGGGCGCAAGGGGGCCTCACACAGTGCCCCCGTGCTGCATTTTGGCTTCCGCAATCTCCGCAGTTTCTCCCCCCAGTGCGCCCTAGCTTTCTCCTGCATTCCTGCCACGGAGAGGCACCTGAGGAGGGGGAAATCTGCAGAGATCGGGGAAAGCATGGGCGGAAGAAATGGAGGAGAAAGGTTGTCCATTCTGGGGGGGGGACTGTGGAGATTGGGGAAGGCCCTGCCCCCCCATGCATGCACGGCAGAGACCTGACGACTAGCTGGGTGGTGTCCCGGGTCCCCTTGGGGAGAGGGAGCGGTTGACAAATCTAATAAAATGAAAATGAAAATGAAATGGTGGGAGGCATGGGCAGATGTGTGGTGGAGCTGGGCTGGGCTGATGGCTGGTGTGCCCACAGAGAGGGCTCTATGTGCCACGTATGGCATGTGTGCCATAGGTTCGCCATCACGGTTATAGGGTAACCAAAATCCAGACCTTAGCTAGGTGGCAGCACAAAGGTTGGGTTGTTCATCGTTGCCATTAACTGGTCCTCCAGAGTTTTCCTGTTCAAATGTGGCTACTCTGCTGTTTGGTTGCAATTAAACCTTTTCAAACTTAAAATGTTCTGATAAGAGGAGAATTTTGAAAAGATTTAAGATACATCATAATTAACTTTAAAAGGTATCTATCCCTTCTAATGGCTGTACGTACGCAATATGGTAGACCATGAACAATTCTGTACAAACTATCAAAATGACATTCCTAAAACACAAATAAACCAACTTAATATCATTTGATAATATCATTTCCATGATGTAGAAAAGATGTGGAGGCTCTAGAAAGAGTGCAGAGAAGAGCAACAAAGATGATTAGGGGACTGGAGACTAAAACATATGAAGAACGGTTGCAGGAACTGGGTATGTCTAGTTTAATAGAAAGAAGGACTAGGGGAGACATGATAGCATTGTTCCAATATCTCAGGGGTTGCCACAAAGAAGAGGGAGTCAAACTATTCTCCAAGGCACCTGAGGGTAGAACAAGAAGCAATGGGTGGAAACTAATCAAGGAGAGAAGCAACTTAGAACTGAGGAGAAACTTCCTGACAGTTAGAACAATTCATCAGTGGAACAGCTTGCCTCCAGAAGTTGTGAATGCCCCAACACTGGAAGTCTTTAAGAAGATGTTGGATAGCCATCTGTCTGAAACGGTATAGGGTTTCCTGCCTAGGCAGGGGTTTGGACTAGAAGACCTTCAAGGTCCCTTCCAACTCTGTTATTGTATTGAATAAACCTATATAGCAGTGAGTGGGAATGTAGTTTATCATATAGATAAGAGCTGTCTTCAGGATCATCAAAATATATTTTTTCGTTTGGCAAAAGTGTACACATTTCTGTGTAAATCCAGATCTACTGTGTTTCCCCCAAAATAAGACCTAACCAGAAAATAAGCCCAAGCATATTTTTTCAGGGTGCTTGTAATATAAGCCCTACCCTGAAATAAGCCCCAGCTAAGATCGTCAGTCTTCGGGGGTGAGGGGGGCAGCATAGCCAGCACAGAGGCATTAAAACACATGGGAGCTGACAGTGTCCTTGGCCAGCATACTCTGGGGCTGCACAGCCTGTGCAGCGCAGGTGAGTCTGAGCGTTGTGACTGCTGGGGTGGCCTCAAAGCAGCAGGCAAAAGCAGAGGTATGGTGGAGAGGGATGCAATCCAGCCCCTGGATGTGCTGCATGGCCACCTACCCCATCCCTACAGCAAGCAAAGGCAGATGGTGTGATGGAGTGGACGGGAGGTTGCGCCATGCATCTGGTGGGCCAGATCATGTGCCTCCCCCTGTGCCTCTGCCTCCCCCTGCTGCTTAGAGGGATGACCCAGCAGTCACAAAACTCAGACTCATCTGCACTGCACGGGCTGCGCAGTCCCAAAGTGCACCGGCCAAGTGGCTGGTAGACTGCCGCTGCTAGCAGACACTGTCGGCCCCTGCACGCTTGCCGCCTCTGGTGTATGCACTGGGGTGGGTGGGCCACCTGGCTGGACTGGGATAGGGGGGGGCAGTCCCTCGCCATAATCCTGACAGCATGTTTCACCAAAAATAAGCCCACATAAGACCAAGTCTTGCTTTCAGGATAACATGGTATCAACAAATGAATTGTTTAAATCAGTGGTCGGTCCTCTAAGTGGATTGTTTTTCTGTAAAGCTGAATTTTTCATGAGTAATGGATTTTAAAGAAAAAGAGTCATGCAGACCTGGCAGATCAGTGTTCATATCCTGTCCTAAATCAGTGAAACTTAGGCAGATATTGAAAGGATAGTATGACTCATAAACACTCCCTATTTTTTACACCGCATTTGTCAACTTTACTCCATTGATGTATTCTTTGGCTCAAGGCTTTTTATCCATAAGAGAATATTAGTTCTTATTGCTTTTATCCCATTGCTAATATTTATTCAGAATGGATAAACTATGGATAGCCTGTGCCTGCAAATTGTTTTACAATTACTTTATTACATTTACTTTTAACGTGACTACAGATATGTATAGTTGTAACTCTTGAATTAGAGATATGAATTCAGTTGATTGCTAACTTATGCTTCTTTAATAGTTTCTGAAGTTCATTTCAGTTAAAAGTCAAAATGGTATTTCTTCTTTGCTATGTGTTATAGCAAGAAATTATAGACCTTGTATGTGCATTTTTTAAAAAATCCACACCCTTCTCCTTAAATGGCTACACATGGGAGTACCCTTTAACTACTAAAACTAAATAAAATAAAATAAATAACCTCAAACCCACTTGCTTTGAAGTTGTTCCTTACCTGCCTACACCACTTTTTATCTAAATTCTGTTGCTAAAGCTTTGTACTATCAGGACATTCTGTTCTGATGCATAACTTTGATCACCTAGCTGGCTAGGTGTGCTTAGAGTATATCTAGTCATGTCACATAGCTGTCTAAAAATAAACAAATATGATACAATTAGTTTTTAAAACTTTCAAAGGAAGTCTTGGCAAATTCTCATTTGGGTGCATTTTTCCTAGTTAAATCCTAGGTATCCTAGGAGAAGAGGTCCTAGAGTTGTCATTCAGTTTACTTTTTAAGGTAGAGAGTAGAATCAGCCACTAAACCATAGGTGTATTTGAAGGGGCCACAATAATAGCACTGTTGCATAAATAGGCAAAAGTCGGTGGGTTTTTTGCAATATGATTCTCATATGAACTATTTTGTTTTATATTTTAATTGATGCATTAATTTTATTGGATATTTGTGGTTTCCATATATTGTACATAATAAATAAATAAATAAATATTTTGCCCTTCCCTTTCCACAGCCCCTTATTTTTTTTTCCATTTTGAATTTTCAATGGTTAAATCTGTAAATAGGGATGAGTGAAGCTATCAGTTTAAATTAAGTTTGCTTTTTTTGCAATTCCAACTTGAAATCCAGACAGAGGTTATTTGAATTCTTTACCGCTCAATGAAACAAGCTATTAAAACTCAGGCTGACTTTTGCTTATTAGAAATGTGTATTTAATGGAAGTAAACTGCAATGTGTTCAAATAATTTACAGTATTTATTTATTTATTTATTTATTTATTTATTTATTTATTTATTTATTTATTTATTTATTTATTTATTTATTTATTTATTTAATTTGACTTCTTAGTCGCCCCCTCTCCCCCCAGGGACTCGGTATTAAAAACATACCTTACGGCTGAAAGTAGAGTACATAAATAAAATGTGCCTCACTGAATGTGTTTAATTCTATTTAGATTCCACAGTACATTGTCTCATTTCTGCCATATTGTCTGCTATTGGTTTTGTTCCTGTATGCTATTTGTATTTTCTCAGAATAGATTTATTAAGAAACTATTTTTCAACTGAGCTTATGGCTGTAGACAATGTGTTTGTTACTTTTAAAATTTTGATTATATTTATGCACCGTACTATAAGAAAAATATGATCACGTTCTTCCCATTCTCATAGGGTGAGACCCTGCCTTCTTCTCTGCCTTCAAAGTATGAATTATTAACAGCTTAAAGGGTGATTCTTATCATCTGCCTTATACTCCTCACCCACACAATAGGGTTGTTATTCGACCCTATTCCCTTCATCCTTAACCTGTGCTGCTTTAAAAATCTAAAAGTTGCAAAACTGCTTCTGGGTTGATGGTTGGTTTATAATGTTCAATACAATACAATAGCAGAGTTGGAAGGGACCTTGGAGGTCTTCTAGTCCAACCCCCTGCCTAGGCAGGAAACCCTATACCAGCGATGGCGAACCTTTTTTGGCTCGCGTGCCACAAGTGGGGGGAGCGCGGGGGGGGGTCGTGTGCGGGTGTGCCGCACCCATAATGCAACGCGCCCCCAGTGCGCATGCGCGCACAACGTGCCCATTTTTGCATGATTTTTTCGCCTTCCCCAGGCTCCAGAGGCTTTATAGGAGCCTGGGGAGGGCAAAAAGAGCCTCCTCCACCCCCTCCGGAGGCTTCAGGGAACGTCCGGAGGCTTCCCTGAAGCCTTCGGAACACTTAAAACCTCCCCGCCACCCCCGGAGGCTTCAGGGAATGTCCGGAGGCTTCCCTGAAGCCTTCGGAACACTTAAAACCTCCCCGCCACCCCCGGAGGCTTCAGGGAACGTCCGGAGGCTTCCCTGAAGCCTTCGGAACACTTAAAACCTCCCCGCCACCCCCGGAGGCTTCAGGGACCGTCCGGAGGCTTCCCTGAAGCCTTCGGAACACTTAAAACCAACCTCCGAGCAACCCGGACTTCCGGGTTGCTCGGATGGTCGTTTTAAGCGCTCTGAAGGCTTCAGGGAAGCCTCCGGACGGTCCCTGAACAGGCACGAGACGTGTGTCTCCATCGCCCGGGCCCGGATCGCCTCCACCGCGCGGCGCCTCAGGCTCGGCGTCCTTGCGCCCGGCCTTCACATCGCTGCCGCCACCACCGCCAAGGGAAGTCCATCAGGCTTCAGCCGCGCCACCCTCACCTCCTCCTCCTCCTCCTCTAGCCGCGCCATCGCAAGGATTAAGGTGAAAGGGGGCGGGGGCGGGGAAAGCGAAGGGGGCTTTGCATGATTTTTTCGCCTTCCCCAGGCTCCAGAGGCTTTATAGGAGCCTGGGGAGGGCGAAAAGAGCCTCCCCCGCCCCCCCGGAGGCTTTACGGAACGCTCGAACACGGCGCCGGGGCCCGGCAGGCAGCGAACGAGTCGGAGCCTGCCGACTGGAGGAAGAGGGTGAGAGGCGGGTCCTGTGAACGGCGGCAGCAGCGGCGACAATAGTCGCAACTCGGCTGCCTGCCGCCTTTCCCCTCCTTTGTCTCCCAGCCGGGGCGGCCCGCCGGCAAGTTACGACTATTGTCGCCGCTGCTGCCGCTGTTCACAGGACCCTCCTCTCACCCTCTTCCTCCAGTCGGCAGGCTCCGACTCGTTCGCTGCCTGCCGGGCCCCGGCGCCGCGTTCGAGCCGGTGGGGGAAAGGAGGAGGAGAAGGAGGACAACAAAGCCCCCTTCGCTTTCCCCGCCCCCGCCCCCTTTCGCCTTAATCCTTGCGATGGCGCAGCTAGAGGAGGAGGAGAAGGAGGCGAGGGCGGCGCGGCTGAAGCCTGACAGACTTCCCTTCGGCCGAGCCCGTCCTAGCGGCGGTGGCGGCGGTGGCGGCAGCGATGTGAAGGCCGGGCGCAAGGACACCGAGCCTGAGGCGCCGTGCGGTGGAGGCGATCCGGGCCCGGGCGATGGAGACGCACGTCTCGTGCCTGTTCAGGGACCGTCCCGAGGCTTCCCTGAAGCCTTCAGAGCGCTTAAAACGACCATCCGAGCAACCCGGAAGTCACTTCCGGGTTGCTCGGAGGTTCGTTTTAAGTGTTCCGAAGGCTTCAGGGAAGCCTCGGGACGTTCCCTGAAGCCTCCGGGGGGGGGGGGCGGGGGAGGCTCTTTTCGCCCTCCCCAGGCTCCTATAAAGCCTCTGGAGCCTGGGGAAGGCGAAAAATAGCTTTTAAAAAGGTTAACTCAGCTGGCCAGCGCGCGCACGCGCGCTGGCCAGCTGACAGAGCAGCACCTCGCGTGCCCTGACAAATGGCTCCGCGTGCCACTTGTGGCACGCGTGCCATAGGTTCGCCATCACGGCCCTATACCGTTTCAGACAAATGACTATCCAACATCTTCTGAAAGAATTCCAGTGTTGGGGCATTCACAACTTCTGGAGGCAAGCTGTTCCACTGATTAATTGTTCTAATTGTCAGGAAGTTTCTCCACAGTTCTAAGTTGCTTCTCTTCTTGATTAGTTTCCACCCATTGCTTCTTGTTCGACCCTCAGGTGCCTTGGAGAATAGTTTGACTCCCTCTTCTTTGTGGCAACTCCTGAGATATTGGAACACTGCTATCATGTCTCCCCTAGTCCTTCTTTTCATTAAACTAGACCTACCCAGTTCCTGCAACCGTTCTTCATATGTTTTAGTCTCCAGTCCCCTAATCATCTTTGTTGCTCTTCTTTGCACTCTTTCTACATCTTTTCTACATCGTGACGACCAAAACTGAATGCAGTATTCCAAGTGTGGCCTTACCAAGGCATTATTCAAAGTTCGAAGTCTTAGCCAATTGCTGTCATAAACAGATTCTTTCTGCCAGTGGCAGAACCAATTCCTCTTAAGATTGATCTTAGTCAGGAAAGGATGTGCAATGTACAGATAGTCCTCAACTTACAACAGTTCATTTAGTGACCATTCAAAGTTGCAACATTGCAACAGCATTGAAAAAAGTGACTTACGACCGTTTTTCACGCTTACCACCGCTGCAGCATCCCCATGGTCATGTGATCAAAATCCAGATGCTTGGCAACTGACTCATATTTATGACAGCTGCAGCGTCTGAGGTCAATGTGATAACTTTCGTGAACTCCTGACAAGTAAAGTCAATAGGGCAGGGGTGTCCAAACTTGGGAACTTTAAGACTTGTGGACTTCAACTCTCAGAATTCCCCATGCTGGCTGGGGAATTCTGGGAGTTGAAGTCCACAAGTCTTAAAGTTCCCAAGTTTGGACACCCCTGCAATAGGGAAACCAGATTCACTTAACAACTATGTTACTAACTTAACAACTACAGTGATTCACTTAACAACTATGGCAAGAAAGATCATAAAAAGAGGCAAAACTCACTTAACAAATGTTGCTTGGTTAGCAACAGAAATTTTGGGCTCAATTATAGTTGTAAGCTGAAGACCACTTACAGTTCATTTGACCATCATCTGCAACTACTGTATGTATTATGTGTCTCTAGACCAGTGGGTCTCAACCTTCCTAATGCCGCGACCCTTTAATGCAGTTCCTCATGTTGTGGTGACCGCCAACCATAAAATTATTTTATGTTTTCCGTATTTTTTTTCAAAAATATGTGTTTTCCGATGGTTTTGGGTGACCCCTGTGAAAGGGTCGTTCGACCCCCAAAGAGGTCCCGACCCACAGGTTGAGAACCACTGCTCTAGACGGTGGAGAAGGAATTAACTAGTGCCTCTTTTAAGTTATGAAAATTACCCATTCACTTTAAATTTTCGCAGTAAGGGAAGCTTTCGTTGAGTCACGTTTGACTCCTGGTGCCTACATGAACAGAGATATATGTTTTCTTTGCAACAAGACTTCTTTGTGTTCTTCCAGGGTTTATTTTTACTTTCAGGTCTAGTTCTCAGAGTTTTTTTGGGTGGCTTCCCATTCAAGGCTATCTGCTTAGAATCAAAGGAATTTGTGCACACTATTGTTGGCAGCATATATCTTTAAAGATAAATAAACAAAATTGATATGAAATATATAAAGGTAAATACAAACTCACACTAGTGATATCTAACATTATTAATTTCACATGTGAGGATATGCAAAACATTTCAAATTCAAATTGTTTGGAGTTTTAAATGCTTAATTCGAATGCAAAACTGTTGCATTTCATGGTGTTGTATAAATGAAATGGGTTATCTTATGATTTTGGAAGTGTCTTAAGTTTGAAATAATGCATCCCTAATGCAAGTTATGAACTTGAAATACTTCCAAAATGATCAAAACTGATTTGCAGTTGAAACAGGACATAAAAGTAGTTAAAATCTAAAATCTTATGAATTGGAAATATTTTGAATGCCATACAATTATAGTTTAACTAAAAAAGGCTATCATAAAATATAAAAATATATAGTCTTTTTTCCGCCTGTTGAATTGTGTCTGATTTTTGGAGACTGTCTAGACAAGTCCTACAATTTTCTTGGTAAAGTTTTTCATAAGAGATCTGCCATTGCTTCCTTCCTTGGGCTAGGAGAAAGTAACTGGCCAAAGTTGGCTTTGCGCCTAACATGGAACTACCGTAGAACTCACAATCTCTTAGTTTCTAGCCTAATATCTTAACTACTACACTAAACCTGCTCTCATAACCATCACAGTTTGTAAATAAATACTGTAAACATCGATAATAAAATACTAGATTATCAAATTATACTACAAGAATAGAAAGTGTTTATTTCTGTGACTGCATTACTGTTTTTATGGTGAATAATTACTTAACATTTTTTGAAGAATTAATCTTCCCTTGTAAACCATTCATTTATTAGCAGGACAGTGACTGGGTGTGTCTACAAATTATTATTATTTTATTTATTTAATTCATAAATTGCCTTACTGCACAAAATGTGTGGGGTACCACCAGAATCAGTTTTGCTCATCCATTGCATAGCATTAGATAAATTGCTATCCTATACTACAACAGAATACAGATAGTCCTCAACTTATGATCATTTGTTTAATGACAGTTCCAAGTTATGACGGCCTTGGAAAAAGTGATGTACGACATCACAATTCTTGCATGAACCTGTGATCACATGATTGCCATTTGGGTGCTTACATTTATAACCGTTACAGCATTTTGTGGTCATGTAATTGCGATTTGTTAGCCAGCTTCTAACAAGCAAAGTTAATTGAGAAAGCCAGAATTGTTTAATGGCCATGTGTTATGCTTAACAACCATCTTAATGACCACAGTAAAAATCATCATAAAGTCAGGTCTGCTCATGTGATGGCTCACTTAATAATCACATTCCTTAATGACTTAAATTCTGGCCCCAATTGTGTTATAAGTCAATACACAGGAATACCTCTGTATTTTATTAGTTGGCTTAAATATAGTTTACTAAATAACTAAGATTGACATTATTCGTATAATACATTAAACTATAAAACTGTATTAAAGGGTCATAACAATTGAGTTTGCATAGTATAATGGGCTAAAGTTAGCTTGTAAGAACATATATGAAAGATGCAAAGTATAAATTTAAGTTTCTTAATCTTGAGACATTCAACTATGCCTGTACTCTTCTGCACACCAAATTACCAAAAACTATGATTTTTTTTAAATAAGAAAAATAATTTGTGATATTTTGTTTTTAGTTTCAGATATGAATTGCAGCCAATATTCTATAATCAAAGATTCTTTATTCATTATTGATTAGGAATCTACAAATTTATTCATTTGCTCATGGTAGGAATAGTTTCTGATCTTTTCCAGTGCTCATAGATGCCCTTCGTTTATGCAGAGCCTTGTCTAATAAAGCCCAGATTCTGAACAATTAGTTTATGATCTTGCATTAATTCTTACAATCTTACATTTTCTCAATTTTTGTTATGAAAACTGTTGTGAAATGCCTTTTTTTAGTTTGGCCCCTCCTTTTGGGTCTTAATTTGCATGAAACTATGCTGCATCTGCATATATTTTAATTTGTAAAGTAGAATAAAAATGGTTTAACTCTCCCTATACTTCCCAGTTTTAGAGTTCCATTCATGAAACTTGAGTTCACCCAGCTTTTGTTGAGCTCTTAGTTAAATGTCAAGTCATTTGCACCTACACTATGACATAAAGAGTCGTGTCAAAATATGATTAATGAGTTGTCGGCAAAGGGAAATAAGAATATCATCAACTGCCTATAACTGAAGAAAAACAATATTTATAGAAGTTGTGGTGTTAGCAATAGCTGAAGAGATGTTTTTTGTTCTTAGAAAAGACCATTTTGAGAAATAGGAAAAGAAAGGGATATGGTACCAAAACACATAATTATGCAATAAGCAACCAAAAGAGGAAATTATCCAGTTAAAAGCAATTAGTGGTTTTGTTGATTAACAAAGGGATAACATTGTGAGTTTTAATCTGGGCCTATAATAGAACTGGGTATCTTCATACATGCTTATGTAATGTGCAATAAAAGATTTTCATTGCCCAGGTGATTTCCGTAGCAATTTGAGTTGTCAGTCATTTATTAAAAGGTTATAATGTATATGTGGTTGCTTGGTTTTCTTGTCTTTCATTTTCTTTCATATCCTTTGCAGCCGTTCCAGATGGGCCACAGCTTCACTTTGTGTTTTACTGTCGGTATGTAGTGTTTGGAGAGACCAAAAATAATGCAGGATAACTTAGAGATAAAAATGATGCAGCAAAGTGTGTTTCTGTTGGAGAAGAGACAAAATCCACAGCCCAAGGTCAACAGCTCTGGATATTTGTTGGCTTCTGCCTTGCTTTGATTCAGCTGAAGCAAGATATGATTGAATGGATTTTCTAGGGGAAGAAAACTCAAGAACTCAAGAGGTTTTACTTATAATTCAAGAGAATGTGAAATTAAATTGAGCAGGATAAGCAGTGTTTTGTTTGTTTGTTTATATGTGTTTTATGCTGCTCCATGCCAACTGAAAGGAATTCCTCATTGTTGCAAATGAGGTTGGATAATGCAGAGATAAAGGAAAGTTGAACCACATAGTAAAGAGTAATTTTTAGTATTGCATTTGTGATAGATGTGAACCAATGTGCTTATTTTGATTAAAAGAGGTGAAAGTGTAAAGGAAATCTGACATTTAAGAAGCATGGCATTTGAAAATGAGACTGCAAAAAAACATTCATAGCTATAGGTAAGAGTGCTATTGTGGTGAAATGCAATTCTAATAAGTGAACAGGAGAAAGAAGACTCAATTCATTTCATTCATTCATTTCATTTCATTTATTCGATTTATAAACCGCCCCCTCTCCCCAATTTCCCAAATAATAAAGATCCCAGAAAGAACAAAAGTAGGAATTAGCTGGGTAGTGAGGAAAAACAAGCTAGGAAATTAAGCATGTAAGTACTCTATATATGATTAGTCTTTCCTTGAATCATATATAGAGTAAATTAATTACATTAATTAATTACATTAAGTGTAAGCCAAAACTGATATCTGCTTAGGTTGTTTTGTATATTCTGCCTGTAGCTGCTACTAAAATAAATATAAATAATGTCACAGATAATTGAGAAATAATGTTGATTTTTACAAGCCATAATTAAAAGCAGTCAAAATTATGTTTCTGAGAGGTTTTTTTTTTAAAAAAATGAAACTATATTACAGTATTGGAGCTTTTAAATATAGAGCGATAATGGAATAAAAAGAGAAATAATATTGTTAGAGGTCTCTGAAATTATGCATAGATGGGGAAAATTATACTAGAACCTGTTGAAAACAATCAGACCTTTTGGAAGATTTGAAATCTTCCATCATTCACCTAGTAGCTAGGTTCTGAGTTGCCACAATAAAAATAAGGCAAAGGCTGGGACAAAGATAATGTTGATTTTTTTTCAGTTTCATTGAACTCTTAATAGTATAGTTGTTTGTTTGAACTGCTCTAATAATATAGTTATTTTATTGAAATAATTCCTAAGAAAATAATTCTTAGGAGTTATTTTACAATGGCTTTAGTTCTGTTGTGATCAAGATTATAACATAATTTTAATGCTAAAACTATTAGGTTTTTGAGAATTGTGCTGGTTATTAGGTAAATAAAGACAATTAAACTATCATACTAAAATATTACCATTATGTACCATCATAAGCAATAGAAGATAAATAGGGTATGAAAGTAGAGATAAATAATAGATAAATATACCCATTGTTTAGGTTTGAATGGCTGATATATTCTTATTATCTTATGATCTGTGTAGTTTTGTGGTCTGCCATTTTTAATATCCAATTTAATGGCTAATTCAATACAGTATTTACAGAACATGATCTATTTCAGAGGGATTTTTTTATGAGTAGCAAGTATATTTCCTTCTGGAAGAACAATTTAGTAAAAGGTATTTCCTTTTGGAGAGAAAATAATAACACACCAGAGATTTTCAGTCTGAATTTTGTGCTAACTCAAGAGCAAAATGATTATGTTGAAGATGCTACTTCTGAAACTTCATTTGTATAAATTAACTATTGTATCCACATTGCTTTGAATTAGACAAGGAGTAAGGAGACAAGTTAATTGATTAAACATTTTAGCATTCACAGAATATGCACATAATCAAATCAAGAGTCAGGCTGTATTTCCACTTTATTTTTATTTACTTTTTAGCCATGCCTGCTGATCCTGTTCTGTAAGTGAAATAGGAATGCTGCAGTGCCACCTAGTAACTTCACTTACAAACTGCTTTATACTCTGCTGACTGGCACTCCATTTGCAGTGGAGATAGTTGGGAACCCATATAGTTGAAGACAGCTTGCATAAAAGCAAGCTTTGTATAGTGGTTTTACATTAATCTCTGGGAAGTGGCCCCCAACCTTTTGGGCAGTAGGGACTGGGGCATGGTTTCATACATTACCTAGTTCCATTGGGGACCCCTGCCTTAGAGCACTTGGGACAATGAGTATGCTGGAATATTTTGAGTAGTATCCACAGGAGATAAAATTTGAGCTGCTCCCTGGTGCTCTTTGAGCTTGGTTGTTTCCTTGCAGATGGTCACTACCAACTAGGTAATATCACCAATGATAGTAGGGAGTGAGTTTTGCTTTCATTTTATATACTAGTGATTTGCCCTGTCAATGTTGGTGGGCGTGGTCTTGGTGGTTCCTTAATTGGACTGTTGTTTACTGTTAGCTTGTTTGTCTGATTTGGTAGTTCCTTGGTTGATTATTGTTTGCTTCTTGATTGTTGGTCTAATGTTGATCTTGCTGTTCATCTCTGCTCATCTGGGTGTTGATTGCTGGTGATGAGGTGTTGGTCTCTTTGTTTCCTTTTTGGCTCTTTGATTGTCTCTCTTGAATGGTATATAGATGTTGTGTATCTCTATGTACTTGTTGATGGCCAATTTGTCTGAGAGCCAGTCCTCTAAAAATGCTCTAGCTTTTTTGGACTTAGCTTGTTGTAGAATGCTCACAGTTTCTCCGTTTAAGCTATGATTAAGTCTGTCCATGTGTTGTGAAAGTAAGGAATTAATTGTTGAGTTGTGTAGTATCCAATTAAGTACTGTTGCAGTGATGTGATGCATCTGTCATTAAAGAACATGATATGTTTCATAGGGGTTTTCTCCTTATGAGCACTAAGTTTATTTCCTTCCAGGAAATACAATTATTTAAGGGTATTTCCTTATTGGAGATAAACTAGTAACAAACCAGAGGTTTTCAGTGTGACTCCTATGCTCACTCAGGAGCAAAATGATTAAGTAGGTTAAGATGTCACATTTTGTTCTGTACTAGATACCCTTGCATTAAAGTAAATTCCTACACTGCATTATAGCAATATTTGCTTTTTGCCATTCTGTTTGCAAAGGTGAAATCAGTTCATCCTCAACTTTAATAACAATTAAAACTGAGCACAGTGACCTATTATGCAGAATATTTAACCTATGTATGCATAACTTAGCCACGAATGTTTACCAAAGTTCATTTAGTACTGAAAGAAATTTTGCTTTGTCTGCTAACATACGACATGCCCCAGGATGGTATTTATAGAAAGACATTGCTTCACACCTACAATTATCATTCTGCAAGCAGAGAAGGAATTCATTTAAGTACCATATAGTTGCCCGTTGCACTTAAAAAACCTAGCTTTAGGTCTTTAGAGGGCTTAGACTGACCATGCCCCCAACTGTGCTTCCCTTTTTCTGCCAGCACTAACAAAGGGAAGACAACATACACACAAACACACTGTTGCCAAAGGCAAAAGGAGAATCTCTGGGACCATTAATAATTTGGAGTTCATTCCAGAGGTGCTGGAGTGCTTTTCCATAATCAAGGTATAATATGTGATTTCTTTTCTCCGCTGATAGATATCCCTCTCCCAATTAAGAAATAGGATATTTCCTCCAGGACCCTGAATCAGTAATGGTCTCTAATGAAAATCTTTGTCACAACAGTAGAGAGCAGCTCATTTTAGTAAGGGTGAGTCATCTGTTTCAGAGATCCATTTCATGTTCCTCTGGAAGTACTCTACTTAGCTCACTACTGTGAACCTTAGTAACTAAGTTTGTGTATGTTACACTAATCTGTAATTTATTTTAAGTACAATATGTGTAAAGTTATGAAGGTTGAGAAACACTGCCCTAGGCAATAGTAGGCCCTCTATTGGACCATACATTCTGCACCTACTAACACTAATTTACTTTAGGTTTAAGTCTTAACATTTAAATAGTTGTAATGTTCCAGTCTTCCAGAGCTTGTGCTGAAGAAAGCTCTCCAGTAGATTTTTAAATTTCCTGCGTATTTTACATTTTGCAGTTTAAAAAAGAGTAATTTATTTTTAAATTTAATGTAGTGTAGTGTAGGATATTGATATACTTATAAAAGTGAAAAGTTGGACAACATTGTTCTCATGTTTTATTTCAGGAGATAGAACTCCTAAGCATTGCATAAAATGAGCAAAAGGAGGAAAAGGAGGATTTTTCCTGTATTTCTGATCTAATTTTCTAATAATTTCCAGGTCTGCCTTCTTCATTGCGTCCAGTTTGCTTAGAAGCAGTAATGGCAACAGAATGCATTAAGAATTGTTGTAGAGGATGTTTATATGCTAATAAAGAAAAACATGATGGTAAGTTTAATTTAAATATCTTAATTTTTTAATGTGACATGACAAAACTAGTAGCCATTGCCTGGGAGGAGCAATTATCACTTTCAACAGTGTCATGGCTAAAACTTGTGACTATCTAATTGTGATGTCACAATATCTGATGCTAAAAGAACCAATTATATGTACTCTGTATCTAGAATTGAATCACTGTAGTTGTTAAGTGAGTAACATGGTTGTTAAGTGAATCTGGCTTCCCCATTGAGTTTGCTTGCCAGAAGGTGACAAAAGGTGATTACACAACGTCATAAATATGAGTCAGTTGTCAAGCATCTGAATTTTGATCAGTAAGTGTGAAAAATAGTCGTAAGTCACTTTTTTCAGTGCCTTTATAACTTCAAACCATCATTAAATGAACTGTTGTTAAGTCGTGGACTACTCGTACCTCTTTCCAATTTGATGGGAAGAGTTTCAACTCCATTTTTGAATCAGTTATTCATCTCCTAGATTGCCATGCTATCTAGCCCACACTTGCTAGCTAGCTTGCTAATCAGAATGTCATGTCTTACTTTATGAAATAGTTTGCCAAAATCAAAATATTTTACAGATGCTTAAAGAGGCATAAAATTGGCCATACTCCAGTCAACTGGCACTTTACCCTTTTTCCGGGATACATGTATAGTGTAATTATTGGAATTAGGTTTTGTCTTTATTTATAATTTTAAGTAAATTGGTAGTTTACTGATTCTGAGACCTTCTCTTAACCAGCACTGACAAATAATTGAAATCATCAGTTATAATATTTTAGAACCATTGCAAACCCTCTCAAAATTGATATATTTACCATTAGCTGCTCCATATCCCAATCAATATGTTGGAAAACTTTGTCTGTGGTCCTATTAAAATACAAGAGATCATGAATTAAGTACTGAATGCATTTGCTTCTTTTTGTGTTATGTAACAGCGTCTCTGGAGAAACAGCCTACAGTTACTGACAAGTATACATCAAAAGTAGTGGAGAAACCTCCTTTGTCTTCTGTATCCATGAAAAGGCAGGTTGGCTGTTCAGAAGATTATCTTCTCTCTAGATTCCCACCAGGTGGCAAAGAAATACCCTTTGTAATTCCTCAGTTCAAACTTGCTTACATCCAGCCTCGGAACCTTGGTAATCCACATCTTGGGGGACTTCAAGGTAAAAAGAGGAAAGTGTGTAAAATTAATGTGTCTTTTTGAGAGGCTGCCTTAGATGCATTGGAAACTTGCTTACGCAATTGATTACTTGTTCAAATTGCTAATTGAGACTTAAGATCTAACTATATAGATCAGTGTTTCTCAAACTTGGTGACTTTAAGTCCTGTGGACTTCAACTCCCAGAATCCCCCAGCCAGCATAGCTGGCTGGGGAATTTTGGGAGTTGAAGTCCACAGGACTTAAAGTCGCCAAGTTTGAGAAACACTGATATAGATGCACGCAGCAAAAAATAATCTTCTATCAGACTAGGTCTTCCTTGGGTTCTCCCCTGTCTCCCCTACACATACAGCATTAAAATAGAAGCAGGCCATTGATACCTTTTAACCTTTAATGAATAAAGTAAAAAACAGCTTTTCCCCAAGGGCTTTGTTTTATTTTATGTTTTTATTTGTGTCTGATCCTTTTGGATTGTTATCTGTTTTTGACTGTGGCTTAAAAGCTAAAAAGCAAGACCAAAAGTAATATATTTGGGGTTGCCACAAAGAAGAGGGAATCAAAATATTCTCCAAAGCACCTGAGGGTAGGACAAGAAGCAATGGGTGGAAACTGATCAAGGAGAAGAGCAACTTAAAAGAAATTTCCTGACAGAACAATCAATCAGTGGAACAGCTTGCCTTCAGAAGTTGTGAAAGTCCCAACACTGGAAGTCTTTAAGAAGATGTTGGATAGCCATCTGTCTGAAACGGTATAGGGTTTCCTGCCTAAGCAGGGGGTTGGACTAGAAGACCTCCAAGGTCCCTTCTAACTCTGCTATTGTATTGTATATGCTGTATTGGTTTGTTTGTTTCTAAATTCTATAGTGAATTGTAGGTTGTTAAAGTACATATTTTTTCTTACTGTTTCGGATTATTCTGTGACTTCATGAAATCTGTCCTAACCCCCACTTGTTAACCTAATATGCATTTCATTGACCATGTCCAAGAAGGAAAACTCCTGTCTTCTACTTCGATTGGTTTTAGTCTTTTTATTCTTTAAACATGCAGATCAAACTTTTTTTAAAAAAAAACCTGCTGTTTTTGTCAAATGATAGTTTTTATTCCAGCTGCATGACTTAATCTGGATTGGACAATAGAGCAAAGGTCTTGTTTCAGACAGATATAGTTCCCTTCTCATGACAATATGCTCTTTTGTTCATACTTCTAAACTTGCTAGCCTTATTAGTCCCTAGAGTCTGTTGAATGAAAGAACAATATCTGCCTGCACCTCAACGACTCCTCCCAGAGCAGAGAATTGTGCAGGCCAGAAGTTTAGAGCACAATGTATTCCTGGAATTACAATCTAAAAAAAAATTCAAATGTTTTGTGTTACTGGAAATTTTAGCTCTGAAATATTTAAGCTATTCTTAAACATAGTTTTAACCACATAACAATGATAGAATAATTGGCTCGCACATTACATCTGCACTTATTGTTTTATGATACAGAGCTGTGCTTCTCAAACTTGGCAGTTTTAAGATCCAACTCCCAGAATTGCCTAGCTAACCATCGTGATATATAGAGGATACTTGCAATTCCTTCTTTTTCTTTTTCAATTCTAAGCATTGTTATCATCATAATAAATTTGATCATGAAAGTGAATTGGGATGACTCTTGTAACCCCTTTGCGTCTTTAATGATAAGAAGAGAAATGAGAACAAGGTTGAACAATTTCTAACCATCTAAAATAAACCATGATCTAAAGTTAACTTCCGTATATTAAGTTGTTTAAGTGATTAAGTATAATTTCTGCTTGGTTTAAAACAAGATACCAAGGATGCATCTGAAGAGCAAAGCAACTTACAAGCATGCTTATTTGTTTGTGTTATTTAGGAGCTGCCTAACACCACAAATCCCTTCTGGAGGTGCCCCTCAGATCTATTGCCAGGTTTAAAAATCTAACCGCATGGTTTAATGCCTTTCTGATGAAAGTAGTGAGGCTTTCAGGATCGATGTCAGCCCTTTGAAATAGGCCAAGTCAAGAGACGGGCACTGTAGGGATTCTAGGTATGCTGCTTTATTGGGGTGTGTGTGTGGTAGAATAACAGAATCTTGGAAGTGTTTTTCTCTGCCCTCTCTTATTTCTCTCTTTTAGCAGAAAGAAATCCCGAGGGAGTTATTTCAAATTTCTTCCTCATGCTTTCCATATTTTTCGGACTGAGTTGCTGTTCCACTTCCTTTAACAATTCATGCCTTCCTTGCCCAAAGCATCCCCACATTCCTTTACAGGGAGAGATGGTTACATTGCCTGTTACAAGCTTTCCACAACGGCTCCCTGTGCACCTAAGCAGAAACCTTTGAGGACTTCACTTGGAAACAATCCTTGCATATCAAATTGAGGTTTCCTTGGTGCTCTCTGAGCTGGGCTGTTTTCTTGCAGACGTTTCATTACACAAACTAGGTGACATCATCAGTGTTTGCAAAGACTAGCATGATCAGGTTACATAGTTTGGGTAATGAAACATCTTCAAGAAAATTAACCCAGATCAGAAAGCACTAAGGACCCCTCATTTCAACCCCGAGCTACAAATATTCTCCTTTATTGGTATTATTAAGTATCATTTTGTGATACTTGATGCATGATCCTTGCTTCTTTCTTCAGTAATGGCATTCTTTCCTTGTTTGTTTTCCCCAAATGTTTTTCTTTAATCCACAGAAGCAATTTACGAAAGACCTAACTATATGTCTATCTTAAAACATCCATGCTACTTTTGGACTGAAGGCTCCCTCTTGTTCTTTCTGTACCACCCCAAGTTATTTCATGGTTGATAGTCTTTTTGGTAGCCATGGCATTGGTCTGTCAACCTGGTAAGCTGTTTTCCTTATAAAAAGTTCCTGTTGCCTCTTCACCCAGATCTTTCTTTCTTTCCAAAGTCAGTATTGGCCTTCTGCTTGAATCAAGTTTTCCTCACCATCTCGGCCATCTTTGGAAACATTACCAGTTTTGAGTGGGGTGGGGAGGATATCTTTAACACTGAGTGGTTATTTGGACTATTTAGTATCATTTCAGTGGGACCAATGCTTATTCCTTGCTTTCCAAAGCCCATCTTAAAGGGCCAGTGGTGGGTTCCAGCAGCCACTACTGCCGGTTCGCTCAGGGACGTGCCTTGCGTGTGCACTTGATGCATGCTGTGCGCGCTTGATGTGTGGTGCTGTGCATGCATGCGCAGTACAATGAAAATTGCTCTGTGCATGTGCAGAAGCCAAAAACAAGATGGCAGCACTTATGGTGCTGCCAGGAGAACCGGTTCAGGGGCATGGCAGGCATGGGTCGCTGCCGGTTCCAGGGACTCATGTCGCCAAGCTACTATTAATTTGGCTGAACCGGTCCGAACCGGTAGGAACCCACCACTGTAAAGGGCATGATCTTCCCTTCGACATTTCTCCAAATAGATAATGGCTGCTGTCAAGCTTTGCTATAGATTGGCCAAACAGCCATATCCAGTCTGTGCTTATACCACAAGATCAATAGCAGCATAGACATCCTTCCTCTGAGTTATTTCTCTACTTGGAGCCAACTCTTCCCCACCCCCCACAACTCCTCCCCCCTACAACTCCTGCTGAAACAACCAATTAGTGTAGCTAGTAATGCTTTACAAATGTCAATAAAATACAAAATTAGGAACATGCTCTTAATTTCCCCCCAACTTTTAAAATGTCTAATATCAATATGAAAGTACTTGACTCTAGTAGCAGTTTTTATTTTTGTCATATTTTATATTAAAATACTGATTTCTATATAGCCATGAAACATAGGAAAAAGAAATGTTTTTAAAAATATGGTTTAGGCTGACCTCCTTCTCATATTTTACGTATAATTTCAGTTCAGTGTTGATTTGCTTAATAATATATCATACTTTTCAGGTTCGGTGGTAACGTCTTTCAGTGATCGGAAAGCAGAACTTTCCAATATATACCATCAAAGACCTCCTGCTGATGTGGTGTACAACCCATTCTATATGCAAGTGCCACCTCTTTCTCCAGATATCAGTCAAGGCCACACAGAAAAAATGGTGAACAAGAGATTATATGGGTCAGGTAAAAGATTTCATCAGTTGCAACACCGTGCATTTCGCCACTTTAAAGAATAGTATTAAAAGACAGCAGACATGAATTCTGCTTTTTTATATTAGTTCTGAATAAAATAAGACTACATTAAACTAGGAAAGTAAATGTCCTAAAATTATTTTCCACAACCAGTCTAATATTTTTCTATATGTTTATGTGTCTATTTCTAATTGTTTTCCCAAATAGCCTTCCATTCAGGCTGCCCCTATTAGTAGAATACTGTATTTTGGTTTTTCAGGTCATTCTTGTATTTGTATTCAGTTCTTGGGCAAGACACTCAAGCTTTTTATTACACTAAAGCTACATACTCTAGGTACAAAACTCGAAAAGGAAGAAGAATAAGTTCATTTAAAGAGCAGCTTTACCTGAGGGGATAAATCTGTGTGGTATTTATATGGACTGCATTTCTTTAGAGCAAAAGCAGAAGCTGCAGATATTGTCTAAGGAAGAAAATAGTTTAAAGATTATCACTATTTGACATAGACCAACCAAATGAAGTACAGAAAAGCCCACACCCAATTGAATGGTTTTGTTTTAGGGAATTAACCATTGAATAGTTTTTCATAAGCATACTGTAACACTTTAGAGCCAGTTTGGTGTAGTTGTGGTATTTTAAGAATTTTGTACTGAAATAGAAATAAATTTGCTGTGTTTTTGCTATTGGAACCAAGTTTAGATATTATGTGGGGCATTGCCTTTGATTTTTTTAAACTGCTGTTCATACTACTTTCTGGCCTTTAGTTGGCTTGCTTTCTTTTCAAATATTTTCCAGCTTAGCTAGTATAGCAGCAATCACAGATACGTGCCTATGTTAGTTTAGATTGGTTGGAGTGATGTGTGAGTGGAATATTGAGAGGGAACACATTAAACAGAAAAACAGACAGAAGAAGTTGGTTGTATCTGCATGACTGCCAGTGTTCCTGCTAGGTTATTGCAGTCTTAAAAAAAATATTTGGTATAGGAAAGTAAGAAGTATATAAGCTGCTGTAGGTGAGCAGCTTATATACATTGCACCATGCAAACAGATAATGTATGTCTCCATCCAACCACCTCATTCTCATGTTGTCCCCTTCTTCTTTTGCCCTCAGTCTTTCCCAGCATTAGGCTCTTCTCCAGTGAGTCCTTCCTTCTCATTCGGCAGCCAAAGTATTTGGGTTTCATCTTCAGGATCTGGCCTTCTAGAGAGCAGTCAGTGTTGATCTCCTCTAGGACTGACCGGTTTGATCGCCTTGCAGTCCAAGGGACTACCAGGAGTCTTCTCCAGCACCATAGTTCAAAGGCCTCAATTCTTTGGCGCTCAGCCTTTCTTATGGTCCAACTTTCACAGCCATACATGGCAACTGGGAAAAACATAGCCTTGACTATACCCACTTTTGTTGTGCAGGGTGATGTCTCTGCTTTTTAGTATGCTGTCTAGATTTGCCATAGCTTTCCTCCCCAGAAGCAAGTGTCTTTTAATTTCTTGGCTGCAATCCCCATCTGCGGTGATCTTGGAGCCCAGAAAAATAAAATTCTGTCACTACCTCCATTTCTTCCCCTTCTATTTGCCAGGAATTGAGAGGGCCGGATGCCATGATCTTAGTTTTCTTAACATTGAGTTTCAAGCCAACTTTTGCATATCTATAGTAGATACTTTTTTATGCAGTACATGCATGTACATATCAGACTGACTTAAACTCAGATGTTGCTAATGCTATTCAGGCTGTATAAAATTATTTAAATATCCATAGAACATGAACTGGGATGATTGGTTGAACTTTAGTTTACTGTTTGCATACTGTTGTGCCTTTCTGATGCTGAGTGTCTGAATGCAGGTAAAAATGCGGAGTCTTCATGTTGGTCTGGACTGTCTTTTTGCAATTTTGGGCACATGTCAACTTTTTATATGCTCTTGTGCCCTGTTCAAATTTAAAAAGTATATTTCAAAATCCTAAGCTGAAAACTCTTGTTTTCATTCCTTGCTCTTGATTCTGCTATTTAACATTTGCTGACTTAGTTCTTGGAGGGGGGGTGGGGGATGAAGCTTTTTCAGTCTTGCTTGCTGCTCCTAGAGCTACAACAGAACTTCTTGTTAGCTTGTTGACTTTTTTGCTTCTCGTCATTGCAGCCTTGTGCCAGAGAGGCATGTCCATTCATACAGGGGTTAAAGTGTGGCTCTCTTTGTCTTCTGTTACCTTCTTGGCAGGGAAAATTTAAGGGAATGCAAGGGATGTAAAGGAAACTCTCTATCATAAAGCTGGGCAGAATCTTTTTCTAATAAAATATTCAACCTCTGCTTGTCTTTTTCCCATGTTGTTTTTGTTTTATTGGCAATTATTGTATGTTTCCAGTTTTGTCTGTACTAGCAGTCAGCATAGACAGCCACCTGACCTACTGTTGCAACACTAAATAAAAATCAGGGAACAAAGCTCTGATCTTCTGTTGCCATTGTTTGCTACGGTTAACATTAGAAACCAGGAAGAATCTGTCTAGGGAGATTCTCAGTCATCCATGACACGGCTGTCCCAAAAGTGCTTTTGAGACAGGAAGAATCTGGTAGCACCTTTTTCTGACTAGCAGGTTATATTGGAAGGCATAAGCTTTTGTGAGCTACAGCTCACTTTATCAAACACTTCTGCTATAAAAGTCTGTAGAGATTCTCAGTCATCCAGGTCATAGCTGTCCCAAAGGTGCTTTTTCAGGAGACAACTGGACTTTCTTGTTTTTTCTTTGAAGACGTTTCACTTCTCATCCAAGAAGCTTCTTCGGCACTGACAGGATAGAGTGGGGAATGGAAGGATTGATATTCCTTGCAGACATCTGGTCATTTGCATCCTTTTAGAGGGTCGTTGAAGCACTTGGAGGTTTATCTGTGTCCTCAGGATCACCTGAGTAGTGCTCCTGGTTCCAGTAATCTGTAATTTTTCTCTGGAAATCCAGAGAAAGAATTTTTTTCTCTGAAAATTGTGCTGTAGCTCATGAAAGTTCATGCAGCTTAATGATATTTGTTAATGGGAAAAGATGCTACCAGACTTCTCTTGATTTTTCCCAGAGTTAGACTTGTCTGTTTTTAGGAAGTGATAGCAATTGCTCACTTGATTATGAATCAAAGTAATGTATGAAATTTTATAACAGTTGATAGCAACATCATATCAAACCCATTCCGGTATAGTATTTTTTAATAAATTTAACATTTTTATTGAGTTATAAAATATTGTATAGAATTTTTAAAAAATTAAACTTTCTGTTTGTTTTTTTCAGTTTGTGACTTAAGAAGTAGCACATTGCCTTGCTCTTCCTCTTTAAGTCAATCTATGTTTGATCTTACAAGCCCACCCCACCGATTTATTCAGGTAAATAAGTGTTATTTAGTTTTATTAATAATTGTAAATGATTGATTACAGGTACTCTTTGACCTATCACCACCAATGAAACTGGAATTTCAGTTTGCTGAATGATGTGTCCGTTAAGTGAATCATCATGTGACTGGATCCAATTTTGTGACCACTTTTACTGCAATCATTAAGTAAATCATGTGGTTGTTAAGTGAATCACTTGTTGTTTTTAAACAAACCTGTCTTCCCCAATTGACTTTGCTTCTCGAAAGCCAGCTAGAAAGGTCACAAATCACGATTGCATAACTAAGATGCTGCAACTGTCGTAAATACAAGCCAGTTGCAAAGTGCCTGAATTGCAATCATATGACTGCAGGGGTAGTGCAATGGTTGCAACTTTGAGGACAAGTTGTAAGTCACTTTTTCTGAGTCTGTCATAACTGAATTGTTGTTAAATGATCAGTCATAAATTGAGAATTACCTGTAATTCCTTAATATATTTCAATCTCACAGCTAGTTCTGTATTTCCTTGTTCTTGTTTTGTTTTTTTATTAACTAATCAGGCTTTCTTTTTTTCCTAGAAGAGATATGATTCCGCCTCCAGTACACCAAGCAGCATCTCCTCCAGAAAGAATTCACAAGGTAGTAACAGGAGTTTAGGTAATGAGCACTATTTTCTTGTCTTACTTCTGGTAGAAATCTGGTAAACTGGCCTCATATGATGAGAGGGGTCTGTGAAGTCCAGAAATACCTGGTACAAGCAGGCTATAGATGTAGGCCAATGTAGGTCCTACATTATGTTTTTATAAAATCAAAATATATTTTGACTTAGAAGTTCCAGAATTTCTGTTGTACTTCGCTTTCTAGCTTTGTTAGAAGTGGAAGTTACACTGGTATCTTAATAACAGTTAAAAATAGACTTCACCAGAAGAAAAAATATAGGTTGGAATAAGTTATAGCCTTAAGCCTTAACTTAAGTTGATTGAACCCAACAAATATAAGACCTAGTTAAAATATGTTGTATTACTTCCTAGACTACAATATTTGATATAATAAATAGAAGCATAAGGTACATATTTTTAATCCACTGTATTAAAAAAAGAAAAAAAACTATCTCCCTTTAATGAAAAGCTAATATATCCAGAGTAGAAAAAATTCATAAAAGTGGTTTGCTGATCTCCTTATTCTCCACATAGAAACTTCTTTACCCATGCAAATTCAAATATGTAACTACAATATGAATTGGTACAAATGTGGAATGGCTTAACCATATACTCTCTTCAAAAGCCAATGCTTTTTTTAAGGGGGGGGGAATCATTGGAAATTCTGAAGGATTAGGGCACGGATGTCAAACCTGTGGTGTCACATTGCCATCCCGTGACATTTCATGACATTTTTTTTCCATTCGTGGAGCTGGGGTGGGCTTGGCCTGCACGGGACGCATCCGACCCATAGGCTGCCAATTTGACACTCCTGGGTTAGGGAAAATGCGGGCCAAGGACTGGGAAAATCCACTGAAGCAAAAAAAACACAACCTCTGTCTATAGGAAATAGGAAAATATTGAGATTACCATGTAGAAAATAATAGGATTAAGAAAATGAAATGCCATTTTAAGTTGAAGCTCATAAAATCACTGCTCCAAAGCTGACAGCAAGGAAGCAAACATTTTATTATGTAAAGAAATATTCCTCAGACTGCACTGGAGTGAACTTTATTGAACGTGTTTTTGACACAGTGCATCCTGTGTTAAGTCATCCTTGCTCAGAATTCTGGGAATTGCAATCCTACTGCATCTGAAAAATGGCAGGTTGGCGAAGATTGCTGTAGACTTTAAAAAGTACTTTCAGAAACCTAGCTCGGTACATTGTTTTAGATTCATTTGCCTGTTCCTGTTCCTTTTAGCATAAACTTTGCTTGGCAGAGTGATACAACATTGGTGAAAAGGTTAATCTCTCTGGTTCTGCCAGTGCAGGTGTATGCTGAAGAATGTTGGCAACCCACTATCTTGTTAATGGAGTTTTGAAAACATTTTTTATGATGCATTAAGGCAGGATTAACCATAAACAGCTGGAACACTGACGAATTTGATTTCTATCAAACACATGTATTTCCTTATACATAACAGCTGACATATGCTGGCAGTAGGGAGAAATATTTTAGTAATGAGAACAGATTTTTTTTAAAAGTCTGACTTCACTGGATAAACTAATGTTTTTTCAGCCTTTGAGAACAAGTTCCAAAAGTGTTTTTGGATTTATCCCCAGATACAATTACATTATCAGGTGATGAAAGAGAATTTGGCAGGCTGAACGTGAAGGTGTGCTATCTTTTTTCTGTAGAACAGATATGGATCACCATCTTGAAAGTAAGTAATCCTAAAACACATTCCATTACTGGTTCTTCAATGGTTCCATTTGGGGCCCTTGTGGAAAAAAAATAGTTTATACCCTAAACTCAGCTGTTAGGCAAGAGCCATTAGGCTGACAAACAAGCCACCTTCTAAAAACCACAGTGGTTCCATTTACTGTTGAATAAACACTATAGAATTACTGGACAGATTCAAATTAAGCAGACAAATAATATGTGCAGCTTTTTAAATTTTTTGTCTCACTTACTTTAATTTCATGTCATCCAGGTTTCATTTAAGACTGTTGCATTTGGCTCCTGCATGAAAAAATAGAAACATCCACTGGAAAGCTTAATGAAGTGTTTTAAATGATAACCATTCTAAATAAAAGATTGAAAATATGTGTGAGATTTTCATTAATCGTTATGCATAACTTCCCAATACCCCATTTGGTTCCTCTCTTTGCACATATACACATACACACTCACAGGCAGCCCCATCTACTGTATCTTTCTCTGTGTAATCCCATACACATCCTGAGTACCTCTGGGAACAATAAGACATTTTTATTTTTATTTATTTATTGAATTTGTACAATCGCCTGTCTCACCAACAGTGACACTGGGCAGGCACAATCATATAAAACACCAACTGTAAAAACAAGAGAGAAATATGTAAAAAAAAATCACACAAACACACACACACACACACACACACCTTGTGTGAAGGGAGGATAAAATTCCCCCACTCAACAATGGAAGATCTCACTTGCCATCTTCAGGCTGCTGCCTTTGGCTTAAAATGTGAATGGAGCTGCCGTCTTTCTGTAAATCTTGGTGGGAGGGGATGGGGTGCTGGCTTTGTTTCAGTAAGTGGAATGATTGGTTGTGTGGTTGTATCATGATTGGTAGATTGATGCTGATTGGTGCTGGCTGTGTGTGCATTGTTGTTTTGTATTGTAATGGCCTGGGTGGTGGGTGGTGTTCGTTTGTTGACTAGGGCTGGTTTCCAGATGTTTGGTAGGCGGGAGGTATCATCACGTTTATTCATGTTGTGGGGGTGTTTCTCTATTTCGATGGCTTCCATAATTATTCTCTTGTTGAGGTGTTCTGTTTTGGAGATTAACCTGGCTCCTTCAAAATTGATTTCATGTCCTGTAGCTTTAAGGTGCTGGAAAAGGGAGGAAGTTTTTTTCTTTTTTTCTTACTGAGTTCTTCTATTCTGTGATGCGTGCATTTATTCTCCTGGTTGTTTGTCCTATATATGTTGCTGGGCAGATTTTGCATGGTATTTCGTAGACTCCTTGGACCCTCATCTCCAGAACCAAACGCCTAGCCGACAAAGACCACCTGAAAACTGAATTACACAAACTCACAGATGTATTAATCTCCAACAGATTCCAAAGAAAAACAATCACCAACCTAATCCAAAAGGAGACTCCCCCCAAAAACCAAGACACAGAACAGGACAATGGCATCAACCTCCTCCCTTACATCAAAGGCACCACAGATAAAATCAGCAAAATTCTCCACAAGCACAATATCAGGACAGCCTTCACCACTGATCAAAAAATAGCCAACATCTTAAGAAACCCCAAAGACAAAATCCAGCTAGAAAACCAAGGAGTCTACGAAATAACATGCAAAATCTGCCCGGCAATATATATAGGACAAACAAACAGGAGGATAAATGCACGCATCACAGAACACAAGCACGCAGTAAGAAAAAAAGAAAAAACTTCCTCCCTTTTCCAGCACCTTAAAGCTACAGGACATGAAATCAACTTTGAAGGAGCCAGGTTAATCTCCAAAACAGAACACCTCAACAAGAGAATAATTATGGAAGCCATCGAAATAGAGAAACACCCCCACAACATGAATAAACGTGATGATACCGCCCGCCTACCAAACATCTGGAAACCAGCCCTAGCCAACAAACGAACACCACCCACCACCCAAGCTTTTACAATACAAAACAACAATGCACACACAGCCAGCACCAATCAGCACCAATCTACCAATCATGATACAACCACACAACCAATCATTCCACTTACTGAAACAAAGCCAGCACCCCATCCCCTCCCACCAAGATTTACAGAAAGACGGCAGCTCCGTTCCCATTTTAAGCCCAAGCCCGAAGATGGCAGGTGAGATCTTGCCGAAACGTTGCAAAGTCAATCTCAATCTTACACGGGAAAAGACCCGAATACAACAAAACCAGCATACCTAACACCCGTGAAAATCTACAAATTTTCCCTTCCCTTGGGACGCGCCCGGAGACTGCAGCTAGTCCAGAACGCGGCCGCGTGGGTTGTCATGGGGAGTTCTAGATACTCCCACGTAACACCACTCCTGCGCGAGCTGCACTGGCTACCTGTGGTTTTTCGGGTGCGTTTCAAGGTTTTGATCACCATCTTTAAAGCGCTCCATGGCATAGGACCTAGTTACTTGCGGGATCGCATCCTCCCACATACATCCCTGCGGCCAATCCGCTCTCACAGGGAGGGGCTTCTCCAGGTGCCGTCCACTAGGCAATGCCAGCGGGCGGCGCCAAGGAATAGAGCCTTCTCTGTGATGGGCCCAACCCTCTGGAATGACCTCCCCCCCGATATTAGAACCACCACAGACTTCCGCTCCTTCCGACAAAAATTGAAGACTCACCTGTTTCGATTAGCTGGCCTGGCATAATTATAACTGTTACAACTGTTACCTCCTGGAAATACATTCTCAACTGGTTTTTTTAAGGGTATTGTTTTAAATCTATTTGATTTTAGGGCTTTTAGAGCCATATTTATATTCTTCCGTACAGTTCTTTTAATTTTTTAACCTCCTCCATATGTATATTTATATCTATATTTATATTTGTATTTATTATCTGTTATTTGTTGTGTGGACTGTACACCGCCCCGAGTCCTTTTCGGGAGAGGGGGCGGTCTAGAAGTACGAAGAATAAATAAAATAAATAAATAAGTATATCTTAGACAGCCAGTATTAAACCACTTTTTCAGCAATAATTATGTAAAGCAATAATTTGAATTGGCAAAGTTGATGGTTCCGTTGCTTTGAGATTTTATGAAGTTGAAGAACCATATTTTATAGTAAGATGAATGGTAATGTTAATCATAAATAAAGCAAATGGACAGACGGAGACTAAGCATGTAGTTGTGTTTTCCTAGTTTGCATTGTTTAATTTTCAATTTTGTAGTGCAAAGATTTGAACTGGTCATCTACTTCTGAAGAACACCCTCAAATTTCCATCAAAGGAATCCTCACCTTACACAAACCAGTGCAGTTCAGATGTTTAGCAAAAGAAGCTTCCAATGTAAGTGGCACTTAAAAAAAAAACCCCAAATCTATTTCAAAATTCTTCTATTTATAATATGTGAATTGATAAAAGCAGCGAGACAAGTGATGGAAAGGCTTCCCCACCCCCCAATATCACATTTAACTGTTGCTTGCTTCTAGGACATTCAGTTCATGGAAACCTTTGTGTTTGCTATTAAACTGCAACTTCTCCAGACTGCAAGACTTGTGTTCAAAGTACAATCCCTGATTCCCAGGAAAAAAACTATAGGAGAATGTATTTTACCCCTGCGCGATCTCAGTTCACAGGAAATGGATTATTGGCTGATGATAACACCTCCTTCCAAAGCTTCAGTAAGTATCCCAAGGATTCTTGAAAGAAATACACGGGGCTTTATGCAGGAACAGAAATCTAGAATTGGTTTTTGTTGGGTCCTTTTGTTTACATTCATTGATTCTTCCCTGCTTCTGTCAGGAGCCCCCAATGCTGGGAGGGGGGAGAGAAAAGAGGGCCCTCACTTGTAGCCCCTATCAGCTAAGTCTTCCACACTCGCTTCTCCCATTGTCAAATTGCAACCTTTTCCTTTTCATCTACAGAGTTAATGTCTGAAAAATTATAAACAGGGTGCAAAGCTTATAATTCTTTAGATGTTGCAACTCCTTCTTCTCCTTCACCTGTTGTAAATTCATCTCCATCCTAGCTATAAATTCACAATAGCTTTATATCTCTAATAGTAGTTTTTATTCAGAGGCTGGATTATGTAACAATTTGACCAGTTTTGAAAAGGATGGCCTTAATAAGTCTGTTGATTTTCTCTGGTCTGGCCTACCTTGAACAGCTGATATCTCCACAAGAAAATTAAAACTATAATTTCTTGAGATAGCCTACAGTAAGAGATTCTTACAAGGCAATACCTTACCCTCTTTCGTTAACTCCATGAATCATAGAAATATTTGTCTGCTTCTGAATATTATCTTGCTTCCTACAATTCTTAAGTCCTTTTTGTGTGGGAAGCGTTCTTGAAAATATCTATCAAGCCCATCTCCTTTACTCTCCAGACATAAGACAGATTGGCATTTGTCTAAAATGGAGTTACATTGGTAATGAAAGTATTTTAATTATGAAACTTCATCACTATAGAACTTCACACAAGGAAGTTATATTGTAGCTTCACTTATTAACATCTACCAGAACTGGCTCTAAAGAATCAGGAAATGAATTCCATGAACCAAAGGTCATCCCAACCTCATGAAAAAGTATTTAGAAATGTAAGGCAGTTTTTTTTAAAAAAACAGTTTATAATCTGGAAAAAAAAGATCCTGCCATTTTAAAAAATGGAGAGATTCTACAGAAATCCTGACAGCACTTTGCCCAAAACATATACAATAGGTTTTTTTTTAAAATCCCAATTTTGATTCTGGCAAATTTGGAAGGATTAGAATTTATAATTCTATAGCATACAAAAGTAGCATTATCCGGTATTAAAAAAAGATAGAGCTAGTTTTTGATTAAACTGATGTTTCTTTGTCAAAATGGAAGATCTGATCTTTTCACTTCACACCTGTGTAACAAAATATTTTATTTGGGCAAGTTGGCTAAGATGAAGATGGACCATTTCTTTGCTCTTTGACTCTCTGTGCAGGTGTGTTCTGCAGAATTGAAAATAGGCACCTGTTTTCAAGCAGTAAACAGCCGGATCCAGTTGCAAATCCTGGAAGCTCAGAACCTTCCAAGTTCATCCACACCATTGTCTTCAAGTAAATACTATAGTCTTATTGGTCAAATACCATGAAGGAGAGCATGTTTAAATACAAAACCAGACATCTCTGTGTGGCTGCTATTGTTCTTTTATGATTGTATAATGGCTTTTATATAAAGCCATGACATATCTTGATCTACTATCTAGGCTTCTCACATACATAAAAGTAAAACTAAAAAGAATCCATGTCTTCTGCATCCTCTCAGTTGATTCTTTCTATTTTAAAATATGCTTCCTTAAAGCCCGTTATTTAATATTCAAATACGCTTATAGCAGGGGTGGGTTGCTGCTGGCATTACTGCCGGTTCGCAACCCACGTGCAACATGCACATGCACTCTCCAATGTAAATTGTTCTGCGCGCATGTGCAGAACAATTTACAGTGAACAGCGCACGCACATTCAACAAAATCCAAAATGGCGGTGGCCAAGCGGCAGGGAGGGAATCAGTTCAGGGGCGTGGCATGCCTGGGTCGCTGCCCATTCTGCCACCCAGGCCTGAATTCCACTACCGGTTTGGCTGAATCGGCAGCAACCCACCTCTGGCTTAGAGGTTTGAGTAGATTTATATAGGTATGGGGATGTTGCAGTCAAGATAGCAATAGGCTACATTTTCTGTTACACTCATTGACTGACATGGACAAATTTAACAGGGAAAACTGCAGCGTCCAGAAAGCTTTCATTAGGAAACGGTCTCACTTCAGAAAGTATATATCAGTGGGTCAAAAAGCAACAAAGCTGCACTTTAAGTAGAAAGATGAATTCCATTGGTCTTTCTAACAGCCTAATACTGGGAACTGAAGCTGTTTTCCAGTGAGCAGAGTCTTGTTTCCAAGGGGTGAGAAATGAATGTTTATGCCTTAAAATGCATTCACCCTCTCCTGGTGGGGGGGGAGGTCCCTCTCTCCCCATTTGCCAATTGTATTATAATTATCAATAACATATTCTTTCACTTTTGGATTTCAAACTTCACACAGTGAAAACATTCCAAAAAATTAATTCTATCGTAGATTTTTTTGTAAAGATTGTGATGCTCAGCACTGAAGGATTGGTTGATACGAAAAAAACTCGTCTGCTGAAATCTACTAACAGCCAAGTAAAATGGGGAGAAACCCTGATGTTCCCTGTGAGCCAGAATGAACATGGAATAAACTTTCTCATCAAACTCTACAGTAGAAGCTCAGTGAGAAGAAAACATTTCCTGGGACAGGTTAGTTCCCCCCCCCCCCAATGACACCCAATGCAAAAGTTTCTGAATTCTAAATCTAAAGTTTATGTAGACCATGAACTTTGCTTTTTACCCCTCAAAAATGTTACCATTAATGTAATCCTGGTTGAAATAAAACAGGAATAGGAAGCTTGCAACCCTCCAGATTTTTCTGAATATTGTCTAGCCATTTGATATTCAGAAATTTCTTTAAATATGGATTTAATTACATTGCTAGATCTTTTAATTTTTTTATCTCATTATGAATAAATAATTTTGTACCATAAACAATTTCCTCTTATGCAACTTTATATCAGAAATCTCAGATTTACAACTAATTGTCAGGAGATACAAATTTCCATTCCATTCCATTCTATAAATTGTCGGGAAGTATAAATTTGTGAATAGTTCAAAAGCCACATCCATCCATCCATCCATCCATCCATCCATCCATCCATCCATCCATCCATCCATCACAAAACTATAGATATCATAAATTGAATTCAATAAAGCTAAATTTTGAAGGTAAGTTATTTGTAGATTTTACAGATGGCACAACATTAAATACAATACCTAATAGCCTGGAAAATAGAAATGATATTCAAAACAATCTTAACAGGCTAGAAGAATCACTATTAGAAAGAGAATGCAATTTTATAAGACACAGGCAAAGTATTATTAGGCGATAAAGATTAAATGCTATGAAGGTATTGAAGCAGAAATCTCCAGATCATGGAATGTAAAAATTTCATCCTATGTAATTTTTTTTCAAAATCCTAAAAACAAAAAGATAACATATTTTTTTAGAATCAATTTTTAATGAAATGCATATTTTATCAGCACCTGCTGTCATTCATCTTAGCATACATGTTCTTAATTCATCTTCTATATTATATAAATATGATTTTTATACACAGATCAAGATAAATGTCAAAACAGCTTTTGGCGTCATCTTTATAATGATGTTTTGTTTTTCTTATCATGCAGGTTTGGTTAAGCAGTGACAGCAACAGTGCAGAAGCTGCTGATCAATGGAGGGACACAATTGCTAATCCAGAGAAGGTTGTGGTTAAATGGCATAATATCATTCCAGTGTGATACTGCTTTGAACAGCCCTTTTGGTACTGATTTGGACTTGAGCCAGACACTTTTGTACTTATTTAAAATTACCAGCCATCAGATAACAAAGAGACAGAAAAAAGATATCTATATGGATGCATACAATATCATCTGCCCAAGAAAATCACAGAGGAAGCAATAGAATTGAAAAAGGAAGTTGGGAATCCTAGCAAAGTACATGAAAATTCAAAAGCCATGTTGAAAAATTAGTGGCTTGATTATTAATTGACTGTTATTCTATAAGGCTTACATGTAAAACATTTTAATACATTAATTTTTAAATTAATTTAATTTTAAATTAATTTTAAAACTTTGTATATCTTTTCGTGAAAAATACCATAGAAGGACTATCCTTCAAGATGATTTCGCTCCATGTATTAGTTGACAACCACATTCCAGCTATTGTTTTGCTTCTAAAAGTATTCTGTGGACACTTTATTATTCCCACCAACATGTTGAACAAGTGAGTAAGGTAGGCAGGGAGGTAGAAATAATACTTTACCATTTAAATTGAAATAAACATTTCAAGGTAATTTTTAAGAATAATTGTTGTGTTGGATAGTAAATTTGAGGCATGGGCAGGGAAGTAACAATTTTTTTTCTTAATTAATTTGATTTTACAGTTCTTCAACATAAAATTTGCTTTACTGTTTTGAATAGATATATTAATAAGAGGTATTCCAATTATGAAATTCAGTAGAATCTGATATCATACTTAGAACTAACAGGGACCCAGTATTCTGTTTTTTAGGAAATCTGCATTCACCAGTCCTTATAAAATGAAAGAAACAAAACGAAATATGTAATCATGATTCTAACCAATTATTTTGAAAAATAAGTGTCTTCCCACCCTTCAGTATTTTAAAATAACATATAAAGTGATAAAGGCTAATAGAGCTTATATGATAAACAAGTCCATGGATAACTAAACTGGCACCACTTATACAGTTTTGTAGAGTGCCCAGATGCCCAAATCTGAACCATGTGAGACCAATGGCCATAATCAAGCAGGTACCCTTACTATTTTAATAGAGATAAAGCATTTTAAGGCACAAGGATCTGCATTTACTGCATACAATACAGTGTCTTGACAACTGAGATGTTTGGCAAAAAGTTTGGTGGTTGAAATAGGCACTGTGCAGCCATTGGGAAAAACAGATCAGTAACATCTAAAAAACCTTAATGGGGATTTGAAATGCATCATTTAACTTGAATGCCTTTGTTGCCTCTTTCTTAGAGTATCAGTTCACACTGAGCTTTCAATAAATAGGATTCAGTTTGCCTCAAAGCTGTTGCCATATGAACCTGGAAGGGCACATTTAACATCAGCCCTCATGCTGATGTAATCTCAGGAGTATTTGTCCTATGATGCCCAAGAAGGACATGAAACAATTCAGCCAGAGTTCAGTTCTTTATTTGCTTTCACATAGCAGACAGATTCTTGCCAGAGTAAACCCTTACTAGTTCCAGCCTTATGGATGCACCCTGAGAGATTATCTAAGGAGTGACTATCCTTACTTTCTTCCTCTGTCTCCTTTCCAGCACCAAGATGTGCTGCCTCTTGTCTCCCATCTCTTTCTGGAATATGCTTCCTCCTTCATGAGAGACTGCCACTTCATTGTAGTCCATCACACCAACTCCCCCTCCGTGGGAACCATCTCCCACAATACCATTCCTATTTCTCATAACATCGAAAGTACACAAGATGCATTTATGCAATGGTCAGAAATGAAACCATACATTTCCAGCAAATGGATATTTTTATGGATCATTAAACTTCAGAAATTCTATTCTCTGCAGCCTCTGCTGAAAACATTAAGAATTGCTACAGGCAGTATTACACTATTTTAAAATGTTCTGGTTTCAAAAACGACAAGGCTGGTATCTGAATTCTGTTTCATTCAGACTTGGTTGGTGTCGGTGATGCATGAAATAGAGAGTGTCCTAAGTGCATAATGAACTATGAATCAGAAAGTATAGCTTTAGAGCGATTAGCTGGATGAATCCAAATTTTCATGAGGAAGGAGGAGAAAAAAAGGCATGGGTAGAAAAGGTAGTATTAACTACAGAATGACAGCATAGAGAACCAAAGTTCAGGAGAGATGGGAATAATGAATTAAGGAAAAAAATGATCAAACTAAAAGCCACACTAAGAAAATCAAATGAAAAGAAACTTACTCCAAAACAATGAAATCTGGAATAATTCAGAAAAAAAATGTCTCTGTATCCTCAAAGATTATAATTAGGTAGCAAATTATTATTTTGCTATGCAAGCAGTCCTTGCTTAACCAGTCATTGAGCAACCATTTGAAGGTACAACAGACCCCCCAAATGATATGTATGACCCAATTTCACCCCTATATGAACGTGTGATCTCATTTTAGACACTTGGCCACTGGCTTGCATTTACAGCCATTTGCAATATCCAAAGGTCATGTGATTGCCATTTTTGCCATTTTCGAGTATTTGTTTCTGACCAAAAATTGGATGGACAGGTTCATTTAATGACCATCACATTCACTTAATGATCACCATGTTTGCTTAATTATTGCTACAAAAATCAGGCATGGTCACCTGGTGACCTACCTAACTGCAATGGTTTATGATTTTATGAACTTTTTTGTGGCAGCCGTTAAGCAGACAGTAATTCTGCGCTCAATTATGGTCGTACATTGAGGACTACCTGTATGAATTAAATGCTAAATTAGCTGGATTTAAATCTGGGGGAGCAAAGGAAATAGTGGTAAGATGTAGCAGCTAGTCTTTCTGAAGAGCATTGGTCCCAGCAAATAAAAAGCAAATAAAAAAATGTGGCTTGCAATGCATTCAATATTGTCACTGTACAGTTTAAAAAAATGTTTGTTTGTTTGTTTATTGGATTTATATGCCGCCCTTCTCCCAAGGACTCAGGGCGGCATACAACATTAAAAAAAACACATATTACAAAAGTTAAAAAGGAAATTAGATAAGAGTATCCAAAAACAAACCCAATTAATATTAACAATAACATTTTAAATGTTATTTAAATGTTTAAATGGATTGGTTAGAAGTTGCATTAAAAATTTAAATCCAAATTTAAATATCCTGCAGTTCTTTGGTTAAGACTTTTGTTATCAATGTACTTTATGTGCATCCAATTCATAGTAAAGGTCATATTAGTCTGTCACTGTTAAAAAAATACTTTTTATCTACTGTATTGCAAAGTAAGCAGTAAAAAAATAGCATCTTTTTAAAGCAAAATAATCACTGCAATTAGAACAATGAAATAATGAGCAGAGGTGCTTTAACACTCTTGTTACAGTATTTTATTTCCTCTCTTTCTTCTTTTTCACAAACATTGTACATGTTGTCTAGTAGGATAAATAGAGATCTTATGAGGGCTTCATGCAATAACAATATTCCTAGGGAGCTCACATCCAAATATCAGAATATATAGAATTTCTACTGAATTTATAGTACTGTAATACACAAATGACCAGATGTTTTATTATATATGTATATCTTAATGCATATTTTTATGAATGTATACAGTATGTATGGGTGTGTTGATGCTCCCCCGGAGTCACCCTGTGTGAGTTGGGCAGTCTTATAGATATGTTTAATAAATAAATGCAATAAATATAATGATTGAAGCTTTGTATACATAGATTCTAGTCTGACTTTGCCTTCTTCCTGTGGTCTGATCTGTTTAGCAAAAGTCTCTAGCCAAAGATATTTGGCTTGCTGTTCAAATGATAAAAATATGCCTGAGGAGTTTCACATGGGCACATAGACATACACATACAAACAAACACACACATGGAAATTATTTTATTGAACAAAACTCAAGCAAAAAGGAAAAAAAAAATCTCTTTCTCAGAGCTTCCTGATGATAGTGTGAAGCTGAGTATCAATTTCACATTATGCAACATGCCGGGCCTTGTGCCAGAACTTTGTTTAAGAAGGGTGTGAAATGAATTGACCAACAAGCTAGTGATGCCAAATGTTAACAATGACGTCACTGTTAATCTACCTCATGAATAATCCCGGATCCTGGCACAGCTGTAAACTAGACTTCAAATCTTATTATTAACCTACATGCTACATTGTCAGGACATATTTTTGGTTAATTATTAGAAAACTAGTATGCCTTCTGGTATGAATAGTTACAGCAATTCTGTAGGCACCTGCAATTCTTTGAGAATAGTCTGCTTTCTACAGCCTAGCTTTGTAGAACTGCTACAAATGGCTTCAAAGTAGCCTTCTAAGTAGGCCTTAGAAATGGTCTGACTTCTGCAGTATGCTGGACCAAGGGAACTGATACATTTTGGACCTCTTCCTAAACTCTTCCTTTTCTGTTGGCCTCTACATATTACTTTTTTTATTTCAGTTTATAAAATGATAAAATGCTTAAAATAAAAAGTTAATTAATTCAGTAATTAGTGTTAAAATTAGGACCATCCTATCATTTGCTGACTGGTCACTCATTACTATATTATCATCATCATCATCATCATCATCATCATCATCATCATCATTATTATTATTATTATACGATTGTATCATGGCGGCCAGTTGTTTCGCCGGCGGATTTGGCATTAATTACTAGTCGGGCCCCACCCAGGGGCCTAGGATGTCGTAACGTATTTTCGTAATATGTGTGTGGATCCAAGCAGTGCGGCCTTTTGCATTTGACTGATGGTGATTTTGTCAATTTTTAACTGTTTTAAATGTAATTCCAGTGTTTTGGAATAGCACCCAGTGTGCCGATTACCACTGGAATTACCACTGCTGGTTTGTGCCATAATGGTTGAATTTCGATTTTTAAGTCCTGGTATTTTACGATTTTTTCATATTCCTTCTCGGCGACCCTGCTATCACCTGGTATTGAGATGTCTATGATTGTAACCTTATTTTTCTCAACCAGTGTGATGTCTGGTGTATTATGTGCCATTATTTTATCCGTTTGTATGCGAAAATCCCACAAGATCTTGACCATCTGACCCTCGATGACTTTTTCAGGCTTATGTTCCCACCAGTTTGTTGCTCTTTTAATGTTATAATTTTTGCACAAATTCCAGTGGATCATTTGTGCCACTGAATTGTGCCGCATTTTATAGTCAGTCTGGGCGATTTTTTTACAGCAGCTGAGTATGTGGTCAACAGTTTCATCAGCTTCTTTGCAAAGTCTACATTTGGCATCATCAGAGGATTTTTCGATGTTGGCCTTAATGGCATTTGTTCGGATAGCGTGTTCTTGCACAGCCAGGATTCGTGACTCTGTTTCTTTCTTTAATGTACCTGTTGTTAACCATAACCAAGTTTTTTCACTGTCCACTTTATCTTTTATTTTTTCCAGAAATTGACCATGCAATGCTTTGTTCTGCCAACTCTCCATTCTTGATTTTATCACATCTTTTCTGTATTCTTGTTTCGTCTGTTGGGCCTTCAGTAGATTTTTGTTCTTCACTTCAATTAATAGATGTTCTTGACTTTCTTTTAAATAATCAGCCAGTGTTTTTCTTCTTCAACTGTTTGCTTCACTTGTAATAATCCTCTGCCATCTGATTTTCGGGGCAGGTATAATCTATCAGTGTCCCTGCGTGGATGTAAACTGTAGTGCATTGTCATTAGTTTCCTGGTTTTTCAGTCCAAAATGTCCAAATCAGCTTGTGTCCAGTTAACTATACCAGCTGTGTATCTTATAACTAGTATTGTCCAAGTATTTATGGCCTTGATTGTATTTCCACCATTTAATTTAGATTTCAAAATTTTCCTAACTGTTGGTGTACTCTCTCCTGACAATAGTTTTTACTTCTCCATGTTTGATGTTATCCAACTGCAGAATGCCTAAGTATTTGTAGGCTTCATTTTCGTTGCATTTAATTAGTTGGCCATTGGACATTTCAATTCAGTCATACGCAGTGATTTTGCCCCTTTTTATGGATACAGTGGCGCATTTTTCCATACCAAACTGCATTGAAATATCGGTGCTGAATACTCGGACTGTGTTTGTCAGTGATTGGATTTCTATTTCTGACTTTCCATAGAGTTTCAAATCATCCATATATAATAAATGCGAATTTTTTTCAGCTTCTTTGGCTGTTTGGTAGCCTAATTTCATTTTTTTAAAGATTACTGATAGAGGGATCATCGCAATGATGAAGAGAAGAGGTGAAAGTGAATCACCCTGGAAAATTCCTCGCTTGATATTGACCATTCCATAGTTCTCATTCCCTACTGCCAACTCAGTTCTCCATTGTTTCATCGCCTTTTCAGTGAAGGATGTAATATTTTGCTAATGCCAGTTGTTTCTAAGCATTTTATGATCCAACTATGTGGCAATGACTTGAATGCCTTTTTATAATCAATCCAGACCATATTCAAGTTCGTTTTTCTTTTCTTACAATTTTCTAATATCATTTTATCAATCAGGAGCTGATCTTTTGTACCCCTGCTCCTTCTTTTATTGCCTTTTTGCTCTACTGGCAAGATGTTGTTTGTTTCCAAATAATCCATAATATTAGCAGCAATAATGCCTGTGAGTAATTTGAAGGTTGTTGGCAAGCATGTTATTGGTCTGTAGTTTTCAGGTATTGTTCCTTTAGTTGCATCTTTCTGAATCAAGTATGGTTTTCCAGTTGTCAACCATTCATTAATTTGACCATTTTGTAAAATTTCATTCAGTTGCCTGGCCAATATTGCATGTAAACTGGTCAGATATTTGAGCCAGAAACCATGTAATTGGTCATTTCCAGGTGATGTCCAATTCTTTACTTTTTTTACTTGATTTTTGACCATCGCAGTTGTTATTTCTAATACTTGCATTTATTTATTTATTTTATTTATTTCTTGGATTTCTAGATCGCCCCCTCTCCCAAAAAGACTCGGGGCGGTGTACAGTCAATGCAGATAAAAATACAATCATAAAACAGTTAAATACATTTGGATGGAGGAGATAGGCTGTACAAGAAATAAATATATTCTAAAACCCTAAAAAACATCCCCAATTAAAAACCCAAACCCAATTAAAATAAATCCCCGGGAGATAAAACTAAGAGAGTGCCAGGCCAGCTGATTGAAATAGGTGAGTCTTTAATTTTTGACGGAAGGAACGGAGGTCGGTGGTAGTTCGAATGTCGGGGGGGAGGTCATTCCAGAGGGTTGGGCCCATCACAGAGAAGGACCTGCTCCTAGGTGTCGCCCACTGGCATTGCCTAGCGGACGGCACCAGGAGGAGTCTCTCCCTGTGTGAGCGGATAGGTCGCAGGGACGTGTGTGGTAGGATGCGATCCTGCAGATAACTAGGTCCTATGCCATGGAGCGCTTTAAAGATGGTAATCAATACCTTGAAACGCACCCGAAAGGCCACAGGTAGCCAGTGCAGCTCGCGCAGGAGAGGTGTTACGTGGGAGTAACATGTACTCCCCATGATAACCTGCGCGGCTGCGTTCTGAACTAGCTGCAGTCTCCGGATGCGTCCCAAGGGAAGCCCCATGTAGAGGGCATTGCAGTAGTCCAGGCAAGACGTCACCAGTGCATGAGTGACCGTGCGCAGGGCACTCCGGTCCAGTAGGGGGCGCAATTGGCCCACCAGGCGAACCTGGTGGAACGCCCCCTTGCCACGGCTGCCACATGGTCCTCCATTGACAGCCGGGCATCAAGGAGGACGCCCAAGTTGTGCGCCCGCTCCACAGGGGACAGTTGTTCGCCCCCTATGGCCAGCGATGGTGTCAGCTGGCTGAACCGAGGTGCCGGTACCCACAGCCACTCGGTCTTGGAGGGGTTGAGTTTGAGTCTGTTGTCCCCCATCCAGACCCCGACGGCTTCCAAACACCGGGACATCACTTCGACAGCCTCGTTGGGGTGGTTTGGGGTTGAAATGTACAGCTGAGTGTCATCAGCGTACAGGTGGTACTCAACCCCAAAACCATGGATGATCTCACCCAGCGGCTTCACATATGCGTTGAACAGGAGAGGCGAGAGGACCGACCCCTGTGGCACCCCACAAGTGAGTGGCCTCAGGGACGACCTCTGCCCCCCTGTCAACACACATTGCTTCCGGTCGGAGAGGTAGGAGCCGAACCACCGCAAAACGGTGCCTCCGACTCCCATCCCCTCCAACCGGCGCAATAGGATACCATGGTCGATGGTATCAAAAGCCGCCGAGAGGTCTAATAGGACCAGGATAGAGGAACAACCCCTATCTCTGGCCCTCCAGAGATCATCAACCAGCGCGACCAAGGCTGTCTCAGTGCTGTGCCCGGGTCGGAAGCCGGCCTGGCGTGGGTCTAGATAGTTGGATTCGTCCAGGTGTCATGGAAGCTGCTGCGCCACCACATTCTCAACAACCTTCGCCAAGAAGGGGAGGTTGGAGACTGGACGGTAATTAGCTAGCTCCATTGGGTCGAGCGAAGGTCTCTTGAGCAAGGGTCTCACCACCGCCTCTTTCAAGGCGGTTGGTAAGTATCCCTCACCCAATGAGGCGTTCACCAGGCCCAGAAGCCAGCCTCGTGTCACCTCCCAGGCTGCCAGTACCAGCCAGGAGGGGCACGGGTCCATTGAACATGTGGTGGGTCGCAGCCGTCCACGCAACCTGTCCAAATCCTCGGGGGCAACAGAGTCAAACTCCTCCCAGAATGGTCTCTCAAGACTCGCTGTTGACGGCTCGTCTGGTCCACTGACGGAGGTCCATCCGCTCCGGATCTGATCGATTTTGTCCTGAAGATATTCCCCAAACTCCTCTGCTCTTCCCTGTAGGGGTGTCTCCCGCGTCCCCTGCGATAAAAGGGAGCGGGTCACCCGAAACAGGGCGGCAGGGCGGTTATCCGCGGACGCAATAAGGGCGGCACAATGTCTACGCTTGGCCGCTCTTATTGCCACAAGGTAAGTCCGCAAATAGGCTCTTACCTGTGTTCGGTCAGATTCGGAGCGTGAGGACCTCCACCTGCTCTCTAGACGTCTCCTGTGGCGCTTCATCACCCTTAGCTCCTCAGTAAACCAAGGAGCCCGGGTGGGTCGATGCCGCAGGAGAGGTCGCAAAGGCGCAACCCGGTCCAAGGCCCCAGTCGTCGCCCTATTCCAGGCGGTCACTAGGTCCTCGGAGCGGGAGCGGGACAAGGCTACAGGTATTGGCCCAAGCTCCGTCTGGAATCTATCCGATTCCATCAGGTGCCTGGGGCGGTACCAGCTTGTAGAGTCTGGTTCCGCCTCCTCGCGGTGGGGGATAGCGCCAGGGAAGTCCAGCCGAAGGGATGAGTGGTCTGACCATGACAGGGGCGTGATGACTAAGTCCCCTATTCCCAGATCACTCGTCCACTGTTCAGATACAAAAATGAGGTCCAGTGTGTGGCCCCCTTCGTGAGTGGGGCCCTGAACTAATTGGGTCAGGTCCATGGCCGTCATGGAAGCCATGAACTCCCGAGCCACCTTGGAGGCCGCTCCCGTTGACGGCAAGTTGAAGTCCCCCATGACCAAAAGTCTGGGAGTCTCAACTGCCATCGCTGAGATTAGCTCGAGGAGCTCGGGCAGGGCTGCTGATGCATAGCGAGGAGCCAAGTATACAATCAGCAAGCCCCACTGCCTCCCTAGGCCCCAGTTCACACCAAGGGACTCACACCCGGGTATCTGAGGAACAGTGAACTCCCTCGGCTCTAAACATTCCCGAATAACCACCGCCACCCCACCACCCTTACCCAGGGCCCGGGGCTGATGGAATGCCCGGAAACCTGGTGGGCACATTTCCACGAGGGGTAAACCACCCTCGTGGCCCAACCAGGTCTCCGTTATCCCTGCAAGGTCTAGCTCCCCCTCTGAGATCAACTCATTAATGAGGGGGGCCTTGTTGGTAACAGACCTTGCGTTGCAAAGCATCAGCCGTAGGCCCTGGCTCTGTAGCACCTGTCCACCTAGACTGCAGGGGTTGATACAAGCGACCGGGCGTAACCAGCAGCCACGGTCTCCCAACCGACCTTGGGATCTTATCCTGTCCTCGCATCCCCTCCTCCCCACGACCGTTGTAATAGGACAACCCTCTTTGTTTGTTACCAATGCTTTTCTCAAAGTCATGTATCCACTTTGCTTCCTTTTTTCTCAAAGTCATGTATCCACTTTGCTTCCTTATTGTAGTCCTTTGCATTCTCCCACAAACCTTTCCAGAATTCAGCTGTGGCCTGCTTTTCTGGTTTTTCACTTTTGGTGTCACCATTCACATTAAGACTTTGATAAAAACGCCGTTGGTCTGATCGAAATTGTTGATTTTGTTTGTATTGGATGATTCGTGCCTCATATCTCTCAATTTTTCTAGCTGTTGCTGTTATCTGCTATTTTACAATCTCTACAGCTACTGATTATTATTATTATTATTATTATTATTATTATTATTATTATTATTATTATTATTATTATTACTACTACTACTACTACTACTACTACTACTACTACTACTACTACTACTTGTGTTTATATGTGAACTTCCCAGTTACTTTTGCAAGATGTCACCTGAATCATCTCTTCAGATCCCAATATAACTTTGAGCAAATATGAACAATTTTATCTGCAAACAGTCTCACAAATATGTGGCAGCAGTCAGTAGAAAGATTGGCTTTTCTATTTTTATCCCCCCCAAATAAGAATAAACTTAAGGGTACTTTACAGGAGGTGCAGTAAAAGTATAGAAGTAATAATATTAAAAATATAGTATATTCATTTCTTTGATCACATTTATTCTTTTATGGTACCTCCGCTGTATTATTTCTTCAACTGTTTCATTCCCTGGAGCTCTTTGGTTTTCCAAAAAGATCTGCAAATTAGGGTAGGCCACCTGAGGGAACAATTTCACCCAATGCTCTCAAGAGAAGAATTCCAAAGCAAAATTAGAGATGTGGTAAAATTCTCTTTCTGATATCTGGGGAAATCCTCAAGGACATTCAAAAATCCACCATCCCTCAGGTGCTTAGGGTGGATCACAGTCATCCATCCAGTTTTACTCCTGGAGGTTGAGTGCAGAAAAAGTCTTGTCTCATGTGACTTTAAGCCCAACCAAAATGTAATTTCAAGGCATGGAGATTGAAGTTGTCAACGCTAGACATTTGGAAGTTTCCAATACCAGGCCAGATATTCCAAAAGCTGATGCACGGTTGCTGCCAGCCAGCAACAATTCATTCGCCTTTCAACCCAAATTGCAAATGGAAAGAACGTTGGTCTTATCTGAACGTGTCTTTTCAGGGGAGGAGAGGGAGTGGTCATGTGTGGGACATACCCAAGCTCAGTCCCAGGGAGGGATAAACAACAACTATGGTCCAAGGGGAGGATCCACCACAACTCTCTGCAGGACCCTCCGACCAAACGACGCCTCCACCGAGGCAAACAAATCCAGCCAGTAATGCCGGATGAAAGGTGTTGGGGACGCCCAAGTAGCCGCCCGACAAATGTCCTCAAAAGGAGCCCTAGTGGCCCATGCCGCCGTGGTTGCGGCCCTCCTAGTGGAATGGGCTGTTATCCCCGAGGGAACTGGATGGCCCACTGCCCCATAGGCCTCTACAATGGCCTGTCGTAGCCAATGGCCAATGGTTGCCAAGGACACCTTGGCCCCCAGCGTCCCAGGCTGGAAAGAGACAAACAATGCCTCTGACTTGCGAATCTCCACGGTCCGCTGGAGGTAAATGCGCAGAGCGCGACGCACGTCCAAACGGTGCCATAGCCTCTCCCTATCACAAGATGGGCCCGGACAAAAGTCAGGCAGGATGACCTCCTGCGCCCTGTGAAAAGGAGTGTTCACCTTTGGAAGAAAGGTAGGGTCAAGACGAAGAAGCACCCTATCCTGGTGAAAATGGTAAAGATCATCCTTGGATGAAAGTGCGCCCAGCTCTGAAATATGCCGGGCCGAGGTAATCGCCACTAGAAAAACCACCTTAAGGGACAAAAGCCTCAGATGAATGGACCAGAGAGGCTCGAATGGGGAACCCATCAAAGCCCGGAGCACCAGGGGCAAATCCCATGTAGGGAACCTATGAATGGGGGTAGGCCGGAGATTAGCTGCCCCTTTTAGAAAACGTTTGATCAGTGGAACCTGAGAGAGAGAAGAAGACCCCCCCGCCTCCCCAAAACTGAAGACAGAGCCGCACCTGTCTATGCAGGGTGTTTACAGCCAAACCCCCTTCCAGACCTTTCTGCAAAAATTCTAGAACATTTGGAATAGTCGTCCCCCTCAGGGGAAACACCAAGCGGCGTGCACCACTTGACGAAGGCTGACCAGGTGGAATTGTAGATCCTGTTCATTGATGGGCGCCTAGAAGCCTCGACGGTGTGTATGATGCCAGAAGACAGGCTAGCCGCCCTTAAGCATCGCCGTTCAAGAGCCAGACGGCTAGATGTAGCCACTGGGGCTCTGGGTGAAGTAGGACCCCCTGCCGCAGAACCACTTCCTCCTGCAGAATCTTCCACGGCGGTGCCGCAGACAACTGGACTTGATCCGCGAACCAGGGCCTCCTGGGCCAATACGGAGCCACTACGTTGACTAGTGCCTTCTCTACTACCACCTTGCTGAGGGTCCCTGGAATCAGGGGGATGAGGGGGAAGGCATAGGGAAGGCCCGCTGGCCACCTGCTCTGGAGGGCGTCCGTGCCCTCTGCCGACCGGGTCTGAAACCAGGTGAAGAAACGCGGCAGCTGTGAATTCGCAGGGGTGGCAAACAGATCTACCAGAGGAGTGCCAAACCTCCAGCAGATTCCCTGAAACAAGGACAGATGGAGTTGCCACTCACCGTTGTGCAAAGTTGCTCGACTTAACCAGTCCACCTGATGATTTGCCAGGCTGAAGATGTGTTCCGACAGCAGGGACGCCAGGTGACTCTCCGCCCAGGCACCGACTCTGAGAGCCTCCAACCAGAGAGCCTGGGAATGGGTCCCCCCTGACGGTTTATGGGTCCGCAAGGTAAGCTCTGCACGCTTATCCTCAGGTTTTAACTTATCAGCCACGTCGCCGGACACTACCGAGGAAGAAGAGACTAGAGTAGCTACTGGGGTGTCAATATGGGGCAAATTAATGGCCTGGGCAAAGGTCTGCTCCACATTGTAGAAGCAGCAGTCATTGCTCCTTGGATTAGAGAAATTGGATGGCCGGGCCCACTGGTTGGTGAGGACCTCCATAAATAAGGGAGGGGCTGGAATCTCCTCCTTATTTGTGACCGTGTTTGAAAACATGGCCATATCGGGGTCCCTAGGCGGGGGCACCGTGGGATCCCCAGTCCCAATTTTGGTGGTCTTCCTTGTCTTGTTCAGGAGTGTCTTGAACATGGCAGGAGGAAAAAGGCCCGAGGAAGAAGGTGGATCAGGGGGCGCTGCATCCTCATCCTCTGAAAACCCCATATCTTGAAGTTTTCCTCCCCCATGACAGACCCCTTGCTAACTAAGGATGGAGGGGATGTCCTATATTAGAAACGGCCTGAGCCCCCCTGAGATCTGGAGAAGTGGGAGCCCTTATCCCGTTGGGCAATGCCCTGTGAGATAGCAGTAGCAATGAGTCTTTTGATCCCTTCAGGGAGGTTCTCCAGATCATCCATGTCCTTATCATGAGGACCAGGGCCTCGTGGTGCCAACCTATGGGTTGAATGATGAGCCCCAGAGGTACCCTCCAAAGGGTCCTCAGAACTATCCCCCCCGAGCCTGGGTAAACCGAAGGGGAGGGAGAGGCCCGCCCCCTCCATCTAGAATAACTACGGGATCTGGCTGGAGAGACTGAGGGAGAAGAAGGACCCTGGGGGAGGAATGAGCCGAAGCAGGCCTGAGTGGTGACCTGGATCTGCTGATGGAAAGAGGCCCAGCTGACTTAGCCTGTCACTCAGCCCTAGCAAATGTGTTTTCCAGGGCCTTGTGCCTCCTGGCCTCCTCTCTTGTAGTGGATCTCGAGGGGTGATGAAAGGCCAGGGGTCTGGCTGGGGGCTCCCTGGACCCAGGCACCTGCCCCAGCCCTCCGCTCTCCACCAAAAGGGCCTCCACCTGACCCTGGGGGATTTCCGATCACTCCTCCATTGCCCCACTTATGTGTCCTGAAGCCTGGGGTGATGGAAGTAGGCCTCTGTCGGTCCTGCCGGAACCTGGGCCTTGAAACTGCCCGGTAGATCAGGCCTGCCGGCCTAGGCCTTTCCAAAATGGCCACACGGCTCGCTTCCTAGCTTCGCGTACGTGGCGCCTGCCCCAAAATGGTCACCGTGATAGGCAGCGCGATGGCGCTGACCCCTGGACAATGCGGACGGTCCTGCAGCCCCGCTGGGGGCTCCGGAGCCAAAGGCAGTCTCGTATACAGGCTCTGAGGCCCCGCGCACCAACGTGCACTCCCCCCAAGCTGCTCTCACTTCGTCGGCTTCAAAATCAAAGGCGGCAGCCGCCTGGAAGGAAAAGGCAGCTCCGCAGGTGCCTCGCACACTCTCCGATTGAGTTTCAAAGCCTGGCTCTTCCTAGCTGTATCTGGGAGGCACGGATTCACTTGCCAGCTGCCCTTTGGAGTGTGGCATCCCCGCAGTCCTGGGGATTGGGTTAAGACTCCAGGCCCGCGGAGAAGAGGAAGCACGGGCCACGGGGCCCTCCCCAATCCACCCGAGGCAGAAGGAAATGTCCCTTTGGGCCGCAGCTGCAATTTGGAATTTATTTAATTTTTAGAGTCACCAATTGAACCAAATTAACAATCCAATTGTAAAGGGATGGAGAAGAAAAGGGGAGAAAACAAAGCAAATACCCTTTCCTACCTAACAAACCAATCTCAAGCAGTGCTTGGACCAAGAGACGGAGAGGAAACTGGGCAAGAAGGGAAGGCAGGAGTATTTAAGAAGTTTGCTCTCAGTCTTTCGACCAATCAGGCTTTGAGAATACCCACACGTGACCACTCCCTCTCCTCCACTGGAAAAATAACTCACACTTGGTCACCTGTAGGGTAGTGCTTCTAATTACAAGGAAGGGAGGGAGGGAGGGAGGGAGGGAGGGAGGGAGGGAGAGAGGAAATGTTGTCATGCTCCAACTCCAAACATGGAGTTGTGTTCCAGATCTAAACTACAAAATATGCAGGAAAGCATATTTTGAACAGGGTAATATGCACATTCCCATTCCACCAAGTATTTGCAGGTCAACCAAACATTCACACATACCTACATATCCATTGGGTGGTAGCAGCAATGTCTCAAGCTGTCATGTAAATGAGGCCATGGCTGTTTTGGTAGTAACAACCTTACCTACAGCGCAACAGTACTGCAATAGTAACTCAGGACCTCATCACTATGTACTAATCACCTCTTTATAGGGCTGCCTTTGAAAACTTCTATATTTTGTACCTATAATTGATACAAAATACAACTGTTGACAGATGTTGATTGTCTTGAGGATATTACTCCTGTGCTCAAGGCTTGCTCTAGTAGCTAATAGGTTTCTTAGGGCCATTGAAAGACCTGGCTTTAACTTATAAAGCCATATACAGTTTGGCATTTAAAGCATCTTCTTTGACTAGACTTTATCTATTTGACATGGTCATAATGGGAAAATAATTTGGAAGTTCTACATTTTCATGAAGTAAAGGGAATCTAAATCTAGAAAGCAATGTTTTTAAGGCACTTATATTTTAGAATACAACTCTACTTGGATATTATGTTAGTCTCCATTGTGATGAAATTTCAGAAGCCAATGGAAGTCAATTTTTTATGGAGAGCCTTAGTGGAATATTATCTTGTATATAAACATGAGATTGTCCTCTGTGGATTTCTTCTGTATCGTTCTCTGTTCTCTAATTTAATTTGTATTGTTGATGTAAGTATAGCATGAGAATATTTATGTATATAATGTTTACTGATTGAAATTGTGATAGATGTTTCAGTGTTATTCTTGATGTTTTTATTATAGATCTTTTATTATTTCATTTTCATGTTGTACTGTGGGTATTTTATTTGTTCCGCAAACTACCATGAATCCAATTGAATTTGGCAGCATGCAAATTCCATAAATGTATTGAAGTATGATTTGTGTAGAAATATTTTCAAGTCTGATTTGGATTTATATATTCATAATTTATATGCAGTAGTATAAAATTATACTTCAATTACAGCAGAAAATATATGTCCAAAATATGGCCATGGCAAAAATGGAAAGGTGAAAGAAATATCTAACTAGATTTGATACAGTAATTTAGTTGATGGGAAAATCTTGGACACAATTATATGGTAGTCTCTATAACAGAGGTGGGTTGCTCTCAATTCAGCCCAGATTGGGCGAACCAGTAGTAGTGGCAGCGGGAGGCTCCACCCACCTGCCTGGACTGCTCCACACACACACAAGTGAACCGGTAGTAACAAGAATGGAAACCCACCACTGCTCTACAAGCACTGATGAGGTCACCCAGGCTGGAAATGAAACATGTTGGTATAGGGTTTCCTGCCTAGGCAGGGGGTTGGACTAGAAGACCTCCAAGGTCCCTTCCAACTCTACTATTGTATTGTATCTGCAAGCAAATAACCAGGTTCATAGATCACAAAAAACCCAACAGTTTCAACCTGAGCTACATATACACTCTTCTATTGGAACAACCATACTGATGTATCTATCCATCTCACATGAAAGAGACTCTGGGCAGCGAACACCTGATAACAATTTTCCAAAATGCCAGGTGCACAATAGCATCCAGATCAAGTCTTCCATGCTTTAACTAATCTTTGGAGAGCTCATGTGTTGGATAATTTCCAGGTACTCCAGGAATTTAGGTTTGATGGCATGAACTACAGTAGATGTCTTTTCTTGCCATCTGCTAATGGAGGAAAATTAGCTAATCAACCCTCAAACTTGGGATGAGGCTTTGAAATTTCACACCTTCACACCTACATCCAAACCTTGGATTTAACCTAACACTCCACAACCAAAGTGATGTAATGGTTATTAAGATAATTTACAGTGGGATGCCTTAACAGTAGGTCAAAAAAAGAAAAAGAAAAAAATAGATAGCAAGCAGTGTTTAGAGAGCTTCATAGAGTTGGAGCTCTATGGGTCAATCAGATCTGAATGAAGCTTATGAACGTCAAGTCCAACCAGTAGATTCTGCAATCTCCTAACTGATTTGCTTCTGGCTGCCATAAGACCAATTAGACAAATGTTTTTTTTTTTTCAAACTTGGTAATGTTAAGATGGATGGATCAACTCTCAGAATATTTTTGTATTCTGGTAGTTGAAGTCCACATATCTGAAACTTTCCAAGCCCGAAAAACACTGAATTAGACTGCACAAGTAGAACAAAATTTTCTACTCTCTTCCTCAGTTGCTATCAAGCGCACAAAAAATACTTTATATTAATTCAGTTTTATGGCTCTCTGCCCCACTGACAAAGCATCAGTTAAAGGTGACACAAAGGTATTTTGTGTGACTTCCGGTTCCGGCGGCTACGGCGATGGGCAAGCCTTTGCCCGCTCCCGCTCTCCCGGTGGGCTTCCCCCGCTTCTGGGGGGGCACAGGACGCCCCGGAGAGGCGTCCTGCCGAGGGAGCGGCTCACGGAGGGCCCTGGCATCGGCGGCGGCTGGTGGGGGCTTCTCCGCTTCGCTCTAGGCACCGGGGAGCAGTATCGGAGGGCGCGTGGGCGTCTCGCTCCATGCCGATCGGACAACATACTTTTGAAGGAAGCAGCGGCGGTATGGTGAGAGGCTTCCTTTCTTCACTCCCTTTCTTTTTGAATTGATGGACTTTCCAGCGTTTTTAAAAGTTCAACTTTCGGATTTTTGCTGGAGGTGCGGCTAGAGGGAGGGGGATTTCCCCCCCCCCCCTTGGACAAGCGGCTTGAGAAGATTTTGCTTTCGCCCCCAGGGGAAGGAGGAGGGGGGAGAGCCAACTAATGATGCCTCACCCCTGTAAAAGTGACTTTCATTGGACTTAGTTCCAGAACTTATGGGTGAACTGAGAATTTTCTGAACTTTTAAAACCTTGTTATGCCTCCGAGCCCAAAGCTGGCAGGGCAAGATGGCACACTTCCATTGTCTTCATGAACTGTGAAACCTGACTCCGCCTTTAAAATTCAGGCTTCCGGTCTTTGTCTCCGTGTCACCCAGAAGAATCTCTTGTGGATTGCTATTTTCTGAACCCTCTGGAGAGAAAATTTTTCTCTATTGCTAGACTGACTAAAGAATCTCCCAGCTGCTTGGATCTTCTGCCTCCTGAACTCATCTGCCTGCTCTACCTCTTCAGCTGTCCAGTCTCTACACTGACTGATTTCTCTGCTTTATAAACTATGTCTCCAAAAAGACCACCACCTGGAAAACCTGGCTTTGCTACCTCTGCACCGACATCTGCAACATCCAGTCCTGCCACACAGTCAGATTACAGAACTGATGCAACCTAAGAGTACAGAGATGGATTTGCAACAAATGCTTCAGCAATATTTTGTGTCAAAAAGTAAATGGGGGGGGGGGGTTATAAAGAAGAAATGTTGCTGTTTTAGCCATGTTCTGGCTAAAGTAGCCCTTAAATAATAAGATCAAACTCAGATTTGGACATAGAATAAAAATATATGTTTCTATGCTAGCAGAGACTCTGCCAATTGAAAAGTGAACTTGTAAACAAATATAAACTTGGCTTTTAGTGGAAGTTGATTTTATAGGAAATGTTTTTTCAAAGTTCACACTGAATTGCATTTGCTGATTTGATATCCATCTTTTTTGATTAAGTGAGATCCTTTTATCGTTCTTCACTGAATGACAAAATAAAGTGATAATGAATACTTGCTACCTAACTGACTGGGTGGAGTCACTTTAGCCCCACGCAATGACATACATTTTTTATTGTTTTAGCCAAAACAGACCTTTGTTTGTTTGGAATTAAAGCAAAATTCACCTGGTAACCCCACCAGAATCACTTTCATTTGTTTTAATTTATATCCCTCTTTTTCTCTAAGAGTTCAAGAATGTTTATTTATTGCCAAAATAAATTGACCTTCTCTATAAATATAATTTATTTACTTTACTGCCCTATAAACAAATAAGCATTTTCAAATTAGCTCTGCCAGTTTATATTTAGGAATTATATTCTGCAAGGGGACTGTCTCATGCAATCTTCTGATTACAATTGAAATCATTCTGAAAATCAACTGTCTAGATGTCCATCATTGTTTAATAGTCCTCAACTTACGATAACAATTGAGCCCAAAGTTTCTATTTCTAAGCAGGACAGTTGTTAAGTGAATTTTGTCCCATTTTATGACCTTTCTTGCCATTGTTGTTAAGTGAATCACTGCACTTGTTAAGTTAGTAACACTAATTTCACTAATTTCCCAATTAACTTTATTTGTCCAAAGGTTTGAAAAGCTGATCACATGACTCAAATTTTGATCACGTGGCCACAGGGATGCTACAATGGTCATAAATGTGAAATATGGTCATGTCACTTTTGTGCTGTTGTAACTTTAAGGGAATGGTTGTAAGTCAAGGACTACCTGCAGTTTGTTCTGCTCATATAACATGATGTTTGGAAGAGAAACTGCATCCTTCTAACTGCCTTTCTGAAGATTCAAATGTAAGAATCAGTTAACTGGCTCTTTCAAAGGCCCTACAAGGGGGTGGGGCAGGAAGAACTCAGCAAAAGCGCAAGGGAGAAGACCCCAGGAAGTAGAGAAAGGTATTGTTCGTCCTTGCCCTATGTTTCTCATAGATATTTGACTACCCATCATTAATATCATCAGCCAGTTGTTATAGCACTCTGTCTTTCAAAAGATATACCATTACAAGGTAGATTTACTAGATAATCCTTCTGTTAACAAAGCTGCATCTCATTTAATCTCTCCTATTAGTAAAGCCAGCCCTGGCCAAGTTAGGTAAGATTTATATATTTCATTCCTTATTTATTGCTTGTAGCTCAATGTATTTAGGACATGATGATTCCTTATTTATGTCACACCCTCAACTCAGTAATTCTACACATATTAAGGTTAACCTTAACCTCACATATTAAGGTTAAGGTTTAGACAGCAAGTAAAGCAACATAGATAAAACACTAAGAACAAAAATAAATATTGTTCCTTGGCAAAAAAAAAGATTGAAAAAAGCAAAAAAAAAGGGACTAAAAGAGAGATTTTTAGGCACAGAATACCATCAGGGAGCAAATCAGCACCCACAATCCCAGGAAAGAGCCATCAGGGGGATACTGTTCCACAGCTGCAGAGAAAGCACTTCAACCCCTCTCATCTGTTTCCAGAACAATGACATCTGTCTGGGTCCGTGAAAAAATATAGTTGGGAGGAAGTCCGTTTATTAGGTCATTGCTACTTTGCAGTAAGTAGAAAGTGCGATTTTGTTTCCTCCCAAACCTGGTTCTATAAGTCCAGTACTTTGCTTTTACTTATGGGAGATTTACAGACATTCACTAGTAGTAGGAAAAAATGGAAAGTCAGTGGGGTGTGGTAGACAAGGTGCAATGCTATATCCTGGTGGTCCCCATTCTTACCAGTTCTGCGGACCAGTGGTGGTGGTGGTGGTGGTAGCAGAGGGAGAAAGGGGGTAGTTTCGTGTGCGTGCCCAGTGTTTGCTCAAATGGAGCTTCGTGTGCTTGTGAGTTTGACCGTCACTTGTGTGACCTGGTTCTCAATGGGCTGCAACCCAGTCCTGAGCTATGGACCAGGGGTTAGGGAGACCATTGAGCATGTCCCTAACTATTCATTCTCTAGCATCCTGCCCTTCCTCACCATGCATAGAAGGCAAGTCTTGCTGACTAGACTTGATGTGGACAGGTCTACCGTTGACTGTCTTTTTCTTTTATGGATTTCTCCCTTCTTACTAGTCCCCATTCTTTTTCCAAGTATTTATGCACCTTGAAACCCACTCCTACACTTTCTTGTTTGCCACTACCAAACTTTTCTTTCTTTCTTTATTTTTCTTTCTTTCTTTTTTCTTTCTTTCTATTTCTTTCTTGTTTCTTCTTCCATCTGTCCGTCTGTCCGTCCATCCATCCAATCATCTATCTATCTATTTATCTATATCTATCTATCTATCTATCTATCTATCTATCTATCTATCTATCTATCTATCTATCATCTATCTATCCATCCACCCATCCATCCATCAATCCATCCATCAATCCATCTTTTCTCTTACATTATACTATTGTTGCCTTGATGCTACAAAGATTAAAGTGGAAAGAACACACTGTTCCTTTGTTAGGTCCATAACAATTTTGTGGCAATGAAGAGCTGATAGGTTCATAGAAGAAAAAGAAATAGGATTCATTGAAATGTTGTGGCTTCATTCCAACATGCCTAAATTGTAGTTTAAAGATTTAAAAAGTGGGGAAGAGAACTATTGTAATACAGGGGGTATTGGGTCAGAAGGAGAGGAGAATGTACTTCTACCAGCCTAAGCAGAAATAAAAAAGAAGGTGTTTTCAGGAGATAATATAAAGATAACCTGGAGAAGAGGTAGGGGACCTGGTGGAAAAAACAGAGCAGCCGGGAGATTTCAACTGGATTTTTAAAAAGGAAATTACTTATCCCCTGAGGACAGCACAGCCTACCCGCCTGGTCTAAACAGGTATGTAACGTATGAACCAGCCACTGGATCAGAGGATGCAGCACAGTAAACAGCAGTGTGCTGAAGTGCCACCTGCCCATGCAACGCACATAAAAACAGATGCAGCTGGGATTGCACTCTTGGGGCTACCATCTTGACTTTATTTGACCATGTCTGGAACAGAAAGTAAAGGTTCATATTCACATTTTCTTTTCTTTTCTTATGTCATAGATGGAGCTGCTACGGCTTTATATTTTGCTTGGAGCTGTTTTGAAACTTTCTTCAGGCATTACCTACAATAAAAGAGGCAAGTTGTGATTTCAAATGCATTCACTCCTGATTGTTAGAATGATCAAAAGGAGAAGATGGACGCTCAGGCTAGGGAATTTGCTCATTGTTCTCTTTCTTTGCCTGTTTATGCCATAGGAAGGCTCGTGCTGGCTTTTTTGTGCTTTTTTGTGATGTCCCGGGCAGCTACAATGACCATCAATCATGTTCCTGACAGTATAAGGAAATTTTGCTTTAAATGACAGCTAAAATCATGCTTGTTAGGTTTCATAATGGGTTCTATTTTAGATTTTGTAATGTCCTTGTTTTATTATGAGATCTCATTGGCTCACCACAAGGGCATCCTCAGCTTCCTGACGAGACTTCTAAAGAATCATATTATGGGTATATCCTAGGTCTAGCAAATCCAGCCTGCAAAAATTCAGATGAACAATGGATCCTGGTAAAGAACCCTTGGCTGCCATCTAGTGGTTTTCCAGGTTTCTGCAGCCCAGATCTGGCAGTCCTACCGTATGCCTCCTGGAAAAGTTGTGACTATCTTGCAGATGTAGCTATTGAAAATTTCAAAACAAGACATACAATCTTAGATGTTGCGATAGTAATCTATCTCTTCTATGAATGCATTATGTGGAACCTGCTGCAGCCAGAACTGAAACAAATTAATATTAATTGACCTCAGTGTGTGTGTGTTGCATTTGTGTTGATAAATAAATAAAGGGAGACTTGGATAGATCTATTTCAAGCTATTTAGCTCTCATCAGCTAGCCAAAGCCTTACTGGGATTCGAACCTGGGCTGGTTTTACATGTTAGGCAGTTGTATTAGCCTCTAAGCCACAAACTCTCCTCCCTTATCAGCTGAGGCAAGGAAATGATTAAGCATTATGTCAAAGCACTGGTATGCCCAAATATGGGAGGGAGCATACGGCTTCCCTTTTGCCTTTCAGCTCCACCCTAGGAGCCTTCCAGGCAGAAAACCATTTTGGGGAAGCAGTATGCTCCCTCGCATATTTGGGCATACCAAGTGCTTTGTCATAACACTATGTTTTCTATGTCTATGTTTTGGTAGATTTTCACGGGTGTAGGTATGCTGGTCTTGTTGTATTCTTGTTGTATTCAGTTCTTTTCAGGTGTAAGATCTTACATGGGAAAAGACCCTAATACAACAAGATCAGCATACACACACACACACACACACACACCCCTACCAGGACAATCATTCTTGCACCACAGTTTTATTAGAAAAGGATATCAACAATCCATTTCTGATCCAGTAAAAAAAATGTTATTATTCATTAAGGTGTTATTCTGTAAATTAAAGTAATTCTTTAAATTAAAAGAATAACTCTCTGCTTGCAATTCTATGGTATCTTAAATTTCTGTAAGCATTAAGCATTTGATTTGGCCCAAAAGAAGGAGCAAGGAAGCAATTTATATAAACTATTTTTTACTACAAGCCCAGTGATAATATTAACGGTAGATGACACCAAGATTGTTTTGTCTGTCTTTCTCTGCCTGCCTGCCTGCCTGCCTGCCTGCCTGTCTTTCTGTCTTTCTGTCTTTCTGCCTTTCTGCCTTTCTTTCTTTCTTTCTTTCTTTCTTTCTTTCTTTCTTTCTTTCTTTCTTTCTTTCTTTCTTTCCTTCCTTCCTTTTTTCTTTCTTTTTCCTTCCATTTTCCCATCTCTCATCAATTTCTCTAAACTTTTAATCTGTTTCTCCTTCAGGCTTTCATTTATATTAAACATCAAACATAATGGTTGTACAACTAAGTTTCACTGGCTGCATACTGCTTTCCCAAATCTTGAGCATTAGTCCTAGAATGTATACATAATCATATTGTAATATAACACAAGAGGAAAAATACTATAGTGACATCATTATGTTAATTACATTTGATTTCATTTTAGTTACCGTATTTTTCGCCCTATAAGACGCTCCGGAATATTTTAAAGGAGGAAAATCTAGAAAAAAAAGATTCTGAACCAAATACTGTAGTAAAATATTTTATATCAACTGTATAAAGTTAACAGCAGTTTAAGAACAATTTTATGTCAACCATGTAACATATTAAGAACTATCTTTACTCTCATTAACAGTTAGTAAAGTCAGTAAACAGTGAATCTAGTGGTCTCATACTCCCTCATATCTCATCTGGTGCTCTCTAACCCAATATTTCATCTGGTGGTCTCTAACCCCCTCATATGCATCTGGTTTGAGTGAATGCTGCTGGAAAGGAGATTGTAAAAAGGAGATCGTTACTCTTCCCTTCCCTTCCTCCCCCACCCCCCCCACCCCAATCTCTCCGGATTCTCAGGAAGCAAAGCCTTTGAATCAAGCTTGATCGTATCCCTTTCTAGGTTTTTAACTTCCCAATCCAGCGTTCTGAGAAAAGCTTTTGTAAAAAGGAGATCGTTACTCTTCCCTTGCCTTCCTCCCCCCCCCCAATCTCTCCGGATTCTCAGGAAGCAAAGCCTTTGAATCAAGCTTGATCGTGTCCCTTTCTAGGTTTTTAACTTCCCAATCCAGCGTTCTGAGAAAAGCTTTTGTAAAAAGGAGATCGTTACTCTTCCCTTCCCTTCCTCCCCCCTCCCACAATCTCTCTGGATTCTCAGGAGCCTTAAAGCAGCGCCTCCTTAAACCAAAGCCTCTGAGTAACTGGGAAAGAAAGGCATGCTTTTCGGGCGGCAGTTTTCGGCAGGTTCCAAGCGCGGCTTTCTTTCCCAGTTACTCAGAGGCTTTGGTATACTCGGAGCTCACCCTCCTCCTCCTGCAAGCGAAAGGTGCCTCAGAGATTCAGGGGGGGGGCAGCTCAGGGGAGACAATGCCCATAACAACTTCACTCCCCAGCAATGTGAGGAGCCGCTGCCCCGGCCCCCGCCTAAGCCCTCCCGGGAGCCCAGCCGAGCGGGAGCTCTGAAAGTGAAACCTCTCTCCTTTCCAGCCATCACGATCTCTGCAACGCCCGCTTTGCCTGCCCCATTTTTAGATGATCCAGGTGGCTACATTCGGCTTACAAGACGCACTCAGATTTTTACCCTCTTTTTTGGAGTAAAAAAGTGCGTCTTATAGGGCGAAAAATACGGTAGATTAAAATTTGGTTTTTATCCTGCTACCCTTCTAGTCATAGGTGTACATGAGCAAAGACCAGATGCATCCTTTAGCCCACAAAGTTTGTACATCCTTGGTATAAATAAAAATGTTTAGAGATGTTATTATAGTAATTCTGTATTTTCTCTCAGAGGTGAGCACTTCAAGTTTTGCTTGCTACACTGATTTGTTCGCAATTGACACTGCAAAATCTAAAACAATCAAACTGTTTCTTCCAAGGAAGAGCTTAGTAAGTTTCTCATTCATTTTCATATACTGTACAGAAAGTTAAATTATAGCAACTAACAATGACTTTTTAAAAACTCATTATCCAGTAAATAGGCTTACCACGGGGACGTGCGGTCATTGGAGGCAGGGGAGGCAGAGCCTCACCTCTCATCATGAAATAATAATATATAAAATAATAATATCCACGAGGGAGTTTCATATATATAAGAGGAAGAGGAGGGAGGAGGAGGAGCGCGTGCGGGGTGGTGCCAGCTGGGCAGCTGGCGGAGGCAGGAGGGTTCTCAGAAGCGCCAATAACCTTCCTGCCTTCGCTGTACTTTGCGTGCTCCTCGCGACTGCAATCAACGTCCAGAAGTGGCAGGGGCTTGATGACGTCGCTGCAGCTGCCATGCACAGATGGACGGAAGTAGCCAGAGTGGTGCCAAGGCAGTCCGGCGGACGAGCGACCGAGGATCAGGCTGCCTGATCCTCCATCGCTCGCTCACTTGCTCTTTCGTCCGCCCGGACCCCTCGGCGCCACTCTGGTTACCTCCGTCCGGCCGCACCCAGCAGCGACATCGGTGACATCATCAAGACGAAGTGGCTTGGAGGCGAAGTGCTTTTCAGTGCTTTTCTGTGCATCTGGCGTTTAGGTAGATAGCCGGATGTCCTAAACGCCAGACGCACAGAAAAGCACTAAAAACCAGCTGCTGTTGGGGAGCGCGAGCCATCGGAGCGCGCTCAGGAAGGCGGGGAATGGGATCATGTTTGCTGATCCATTCCCCGCCTTCCTGAGCGTGCTCCGACGGCTTGCGCTCCACGATCCCCAACAGCAGCTGCTTTTCTGTGCGTCTCGCGTTTAGGTAGATAGCTGGATGTCCTAAACACCAGATGCACAGAAAAGCACTAAAAAGCAGCTGCTGTTGGGGAGTGCGAGCCGGCGGAGCGTGCTCAGGAAGGCGGGGAATGGGATCACGTGTGCTGGAGACTGAGGCAGCCTCAGCCTCCAGCACACGTGGTCCCATTCCCCGCCTTCCTGATGACGTCACCAGCCTCACCAGGCGTAAACCTCACCGCACGTCACTGGTTTACCAAATCTCTGTTTCACAGACTTCTTAAACAACAAGCAAAATGCCATTTTATTCACGCATAGCACCATTCCACACAGGCACTATTTTACATTTGATTGTAACTGATCCATCCCTTCTCTCCCATGAGTCCGTCAAATTAAGGATTTCTTCTTTGTATGAATGAAATTATGTTATTTCTATAAAATTATTCTTTTTTTTTGTTATTTCTATAAAATTATTCTTTTTTTTTTGTTATTTCTATAAAATTCAGCTTGAATAGTTATATACAAATATTTTGGATAAGAAACATCCCTGAAAATAAAGAATAGCTTTTTACTTGCTAGGGGAATTTTTTAAATCTATGGATATATAGAAAGGATACGGTAAATAAAATGTAAATTAAAGAAATGGCTCTCAGCTATCAATTTTGGTCTAGTGCAGTGATGGCGAACCTTTTCGGCACCGAGTGCCCAAACTGGAACGGGTGCGCATGTGTGTGCATGTCCATGTGCTGGAGTGCCAGAAATCAGAAGACCAGCTGGCTGGTGCCATGTGTACGCCAGTAGCTGGTCTTTCAGTTTACAACATGCGCATGCATGCTGGCCAACAGGTCTTCCGGCATGCCGAAGCACCAGAAACACCAAAACTGGCTGGCCAGCGCACGCATGCCTGTTTTGTGCGCCATTTTCAGGCCGTTTTTTGGCCCCCCAAAACAGCCTGAAAACAGCCCCAAAAATGGCCTGAAAAGAAACCCCAAAATGGTCTGGTTTTGGGGCATTTTTAGGCCATTTTCTGGAGCTTTTGTGCCTGTGCAGACCAGCTGGATGGAGTGCATGTGAGTGCCAGAAACCAGAAGAGCAGCTGGCAATGGTGCATGTGCCCACAGAGAGGGCTCTGAGTGCCACCTGTGGCACGCGTGTCATAGGTTCACCATCATGGGTCTAGTGCCTAAGGGAACAGTTGAGAAACCAGGAGACTATCAGTTCTATGCCTGCCTTAAGCATGAAATCTGCCTGGTGATCTTGGGCCAGTCACTCTCTTTCATCCCAAATCACCTCACAGGGTTCTTGTTGTGAGGTAATAAAAGGAGGGAATATTAGGTATGTTCACCACCTTGAGTTATTGATAAATAATAATAAAGGCGGGATTTTAAAAAAATATTTAAAAAGAGATAAAATGTTGTAATCATATTGTCCACTCTTCCCGCATGTAGGTACTGAGGACTTTATATTCTGCCATTTCACACCTGGGTTTTCAAAGGGCAAGCACTCACTTCCTGCCTATAGCAACAAGGGGAAAACAGGGATCTTAAACAGGAGGCAGGAGGCAGAGTTGTGGACATGCCTGCTGTGATTCCTGATGTATTGACACAAAAGAAAAACATTCAGAAAAAAGCATCTGCAGCATTTGCTGCAATAAGTTTTCATTCAGGGTTGAAAGCCAATCCCAAACAGGTAACAATACGTAGTAATGGCATGAGGCCTAGGACAAACCATGTCTTTGTATGTATTGATAAGACAAGGATTTAGAGCAGCTAAGATTCCACTTTCTGAAAAACGAATTGCCAACATCAGCAACTTCACTCATTGTGAATATTGAAGATGATGATGATGATGATGATGATGATGATGATGATGATGATGATGATGATGATGATGTTGTTGTTGTTGTTTAGAGTGGATTTGGAATTTTTATTCATCTATTGAATTTTTAGAAGATATGTCCTTCTGGGTTCAGTTCCAAGACTGAAGAAAGACTCTGGAAACAAGGTGGCTGTTTGGAAAGATGGTTTTAATGGTGGACAGGATGACATGCCTTGAAGGAAAAAAGGGCACAGATGTTGAGAGTGCCTGAGTTTTATACCCTCTTTGGCCTTTTGAATTTTAGTTTGTATTCTGATTGGTTGGACTCCCATGAGGACATGCAGAGGCACCTCCATAGGCTATCCTGAGTTGAGCCTTCTGGGTGATGTAATCTTCCCAGGTGCCATGTGGTGAGTTATGTTGCTAGATGAGTAGAGGGATAATCTTACCTTTGTTGTATCTTGGGTGAGGGCATTTGCCTATGAGTAGACCTAGCTATCTCTTTATCTCTTAAGTGCTTTAATAATAAAGATATAGATTCCCAGTTTTTCCATGATGTCCAGTTCCAAAGTTACAGTCAACTATATAGTTATGCAGTTCTTATTTCAGAGTTCTGTTCCACCTTAAGTTTGTCTGCTTCAGTTACTGTGGGGAAAAATGATGGTGGCCATCTTAGTCTTTTGTTCTACCTTAACATCCAGATCCAAAATTGCAGTTAGTTATACAAATCTTATTTCGAGATTCTGGACCACCTTAAATTCAAACCAGAAGAGAAACTGGGGCCATCTTACTCTTTTGCAGAGCGAAAAAAAAAGGAAGAAGAAGAAAGCAAAACAAAATGAAAAAACCCCTTCGTATTTCCCCGTTTGGATTCCGTTATTATTCTGTTTTTATTCTTTCCCTTACCGGGTCCAGTCTCTTGTAGCTGTTCAAAATATATCACTTGAAATCAGCCAGATTCGGGTATTCTTCTTTGCGCCCTACTTTTCAAAGTTCTGATTTATGGCAGTTGGTTAATTAAAACTTCCCACACAGTCAAAGTTAGGTTATCATCAGTAAGAAGAAGTGCTTCTTTTTTTTTGGAGTTAAGATTTATCAATTGGAGAAAATTCAAACAGAATAAATCTTTGAAAGTATTTGGTTTCTTTTTCAAATCCAAAACCAAGTTTAAAGTTTATATTTGAGTAGGTTTTTTTATTTCTCTGCTTTCTCCTTTCTGTCCAAAATTGTTCGAATAAATAACTTTTGGGGAGGCTGGTGTTTCAACCCTCCATTTCCCCTTTCTTTCTTTCTTTCTTTCTTTCTTTCTTTCTTTCTTTCTTTCTTTCTTTCCTTCTTTCTTCCTTCCTTTTTGGAAAAGTCCCAACCTGACCATCAATATTATTTATGTTCTGGCAATTTAGGATTTCAGGATTTATTTGCCTTTTCCAAGTTTGATTTATGGCTGTGGGTTAGATAAATTTATCTTACCGGCCATTCATCTCTTCCGAACCCTCCTGTTCCTTTTGCTTTGACAAGAAGTTCAACATCTTGTTTCCCCAACAAAAGGGAAAAGAAAGCTGACAAAAGTGATCTTGGAGGCTGTTAATGGCATAAGGAAAATTGAAGCAGGAGGTTATGCCCCAACAAAGAGGAATATAAATTATTCCTTTGGTCACCTGGAGAAATTTGAAGGGAGTGGATGTGTCAAAATAAAGAAAAGGGAGAAGATAGAAACAGAGAAGTGGGACAAAAGACTTACCAGGAAAAAAACCCAGATAATTAGAAACTACTATATGGGAAAATATAAAGTTAAGATAAGGGCTTTATTCCTAAATATGATAATAAAATGGAGTTGCTAACTGGTTGAACATTATAATGGAAATATAACTAAATAAAAGTTAAAATATATGGAATATGTATAAATATGAAATTGATATGGGGAACTTGTAAACCAGAGGTTTGTGATTTACCTTTTTAACATGATAATTAAATTGAGTTGTGAACTGAATGAATATGACAATACAAGGACAACTAAGCATGGGTCAAAATTTATGAAACATGGACATATATAGAACCTTTAAGATGATGAACAAAGTGAGATGTTTACAGCTTGTTACTTTATATAATAAATTAAGGGAAGTGTAATGAACACTGAACAGCAAAGATTGTCATCTAGAGATAATTAAGGCTAATCTAATCCAAGATATAGAAAAATGGAGATGAAACATGGAATATACCTAAATGGGAAACTATTGTGATAAAAAGACAGAATCACAAATTGAGGGCATGTAAGGATGTATAACTATATAAAGATAATAATGAGAATAGCTGGGAATTGTAACCAGGTCTATAGCTCGACCAAAATTAGGTTTTTTTTGGGGGGGGGGTGTTAAAAGCACAATGACTATATTAGTATACTTTTCTGTTATATCACCTTTTTTTTTACTAAAAAGGAGGAGAAAAATTAAATATGTATATTGAAAAAGAATTATAAATACCATCAACATAAAAAGGAGCTTGCCCAGAAGCTGAAATACACCAAATAAATGAGATGAAGAGTGGGAAATAGAGGAGAAAGGGATGGGAAGAAGAGAGGGATAGGAGAGAAGGTAAGGGGGGAAGAGGAAGAGAGAAATGAGCAGTGGTAAGAGGAGGGAGGAGAAGGAGAGAGGAAGGGGAAGTTGAGAAGAGAAGGATGACAGAGGGAAGAAAGAAGGTAGGGAGGGGGAGGAGAGAGGGAGAAGGAAGTGATGGACAAAGTACAAATATGGTGTATGGAGAGCAGAAGAGCCAATAATTGGTTCTTGGGAGTTGTTGGTTAGATGAATTGATGTAAACATTTAATAATACAATATGATGTTGGCAATGTAATAGTATACATGTGATTATATGTTATGAAAATGGAAAAATAAAATAAAAAACTTTAATCAAAATAATAATAATAAAGATATAGATTGAATCTATTTAGCTATATCACAGAAGCAGCAAATTGGAAGGTGTTTTTGTAGGAATTAAGAATTTTTGTGTGTGTGGGTGCGTGCAGACATGTTTGTATTGGCATATTATTTAACATTTTAAATATGTTCAGTGCTATGGTTGGACAATATGACTTTGTGTATACCTTTTTCCTTCTTTTTTTTGGTCTGCATCTCATCTCAAAGAAAATCCTCTGCCATTTGTATAATATTAATGAAGATGATACCAAGGAGAACAGAAGAAAAAATCTATTGCTCTATTCTTCAGTAGGTCTTGCTCCCAGCATACACATCTTCAATAGCACCTACTCAAGAGTCTTCTTCTTCAAAATGACTCAGGTAAATAAAATGACTGGGGAAGGTAAATTTTTCCGTGGGAAAGAAAGTGCAAGGTTAGATTCCTTTCCTGATATACAATGGCAGAGTTGGAAGGGACCTTGGAGGTCTTCGAGTCCAACCCCCTGTCTAGGCAGGAAATCCTATACCATTCCAGACAAATGGCTATCCAACATCTTCTTAAAGACTTCCAGTGATATCTTCAGTTAGACTCAAGTGGCAAATGATTGAAAGATGTAGAGAGAGAGATTTCCAGTAGTATGAGGCAACAATAGATTAAATATTAAAATGGTCCTATCCGGTGTACAGCAACATCTTGTCTTTCTATTATTTTGTAGCAGAAGCCAGCAATCTTTTCAGATGATGGGCATTATTATCTGATTGTACATGTTATAGTAGGTGCTACAAAAATATACAACATTTCTAAAATGTTTTTTTCTAAAACTTTTTATTAAAAAAGCCTTTTAAAAACGATTTGCAGTTGTGCAAAAATAGTGATTTTAGAAGACTTGGGTCCTTTATATACCCCTAACATTGTATAGGATTTGGCAATCTCATGGAATTTCCACCATTTATTTTAAACAAGTTATCGTACTTTTTAATTTACTTTTGGTTTCCTTTAAGAGGGTCATATGTGCCTTGATTCCTGCAAGAATGGGACTACTAGAAATTACAGTGCTTAGAAGATTTGAATAAAAAATTGTGAGGAAAAAGTTGAGATTTACAACATTGCTCCGGCTGAAAGTGAAGTGTATTGCGGTTGAACCGAGAAGGCATATTTTGATCTCTGTACTTGATAATATTAAATATCAAGCAAATACACATATAACATATCTGCAGACATACAGTATGTGTCTGTGTACATGTGGCATTCATGATGATTGATACTACTTTCAGGATCAGATCTCAGTTATCAGTTACTGTGAATTACAGCAAGAGAAGATTTGGTCCATTTATGGGCCTCGATAACCAACTCTTTGGTACAATTTGCATTAATCTGAATTAAAATGTTTACTTTATTTATGTATTGCATGTTTATGCTGCCCATCTCCCCTATAAGCTGACTTAAATTAAAATGTTCATTTTTGAAGTGGCATAAACATTCTGTTATTTTAGTTTGATATTCCTACAATACATACTCATTTACTTTCTTGGCCAGAAGTAGAGTGCCACTTCCAGTATACAGTATATACTGTATCTACACCTAGTTTACATTTAGTCTATAAATTTTGGGTTTCTTTGTAGTCTTCCATCTGAATACTAATCATTGACCTCATGTAGTTATTGCAAAATATAAATATAAATAAGAAAATTGCTTTACTTCTGTTTTTGATTTTCCCCAAGGAGCTCATAGCCTATTCAAGAGTAGTTTTCTCCCCTCCTATGCATCAAGCAGTAAATTTGGTTAAAAGATTGACTCATGCAGGCTAAGCTAGTAAATTTGGCTGAGAAGAGAACCGAATCTAAACCAACCATACCATACAATACTAAATGCATATTAAAATTATGATCTATAAATGACTATAGCTGTTTAAACTTTAAGTCTGAAAGTCTTTTTCTGACATAATTTCTAAAGGGAAAAGGAGATGAAGAAGTGGATACATGGTCTATTGATATCCCTAGAGAAATGATTACATATAATACAGGTGAGAGATTGTTATCAGCCACGGTGGATGGCACAGTGGAGTGCAGTACTGTGGGTTACTTCGGCTGACTGCCGGTTGCCTGCAATTTGGCAATTCAAATCTCCCCAGGATTGACTCAGCCTTCTATCTGAGGTGAGTAAAATGAGGACCCAGGTTGTTGGAGGCAAAACGCTGACTCTGTAAACCGCTTAGAGAGGGCTGTGAAGCACTGTGAAGCGGTATATAAGTGCTATAATAGTATGTTTCTTCTAATGGGATTATTGCTGCTTCCTTAGTTTAATTTGCACCAATGATCCAGTAGTGTGTCATGTTAACCATAAACAATATAAAATGATAAATATAAATGTAAATATGAATATAAATAAGAAAATGACATGAACCCCCAAATATGAAAATATACTCATTATTGAAATGTCAACTTAATAAGTCCACTGAATATGCCTGGGTGTATTGTATATTAAAGAAAGATATTAATATTACTCTTAGATGTTCATAGGAATTATACTCATTTTCTATTTCCTGTTTGACTAGATATTGCTCCAGTAGAGGAATGGTTTCTAAAATTCAATATGCATCATGGGTTAGGTATGTTCACCACTGTAGGAACATTATTGGATATAATGCGAGGTAAGTTATAGCTACAGTCCAGGGAAATTACTAGTAGTAGCTACATTCAGTTCAAAGCTTTCTGAAGGTGTTCAGATATTTTTTAAAAAAAAAATTTTTTTTAAATTGGTTTTTAAACATTTATAGGAAAGGGTAGAAATCTCTCCAAATCTCACAACTTTTACAGAGAAAAAAAACAAAAGATAAAAGATAAGCAGAAACAGCATCTTGTTATACATTGTATCAACCATATGTTCAATCATCTCTTTTGCCACTTTCTAATATATCAACAATTACAATAATATTTCAAATACATTTATTTTTGTAACCGGTGTCTTTTCAATATTGCTCCCTCCCCCTGTCCCCTGGCAGAGCCACAGCCCCTCCCTCCCTCATATCTTGTGTATTGTCACCTTTTTCACTACCTCTTATGATTTCGTCCTCTAGGAGGGCACTATGTTTTTTCATGAAGGCCTCTGCCTCCACAACTGTATTGATTCTAATTCTGTTTCCCTCCCAGAAGATCAACATTCCTTCTGGCAATAACAATCTAAACCAATCTCCTTTGTTATATAATTTCTTTGATAAGGAGGAATACTCCTCTTATCTCTTATATTTTTTAGGAATTTGTTTAAGAATGGCAATTTCTTTATCTTTATATTTTAGTGCCTCCCCCCTTTGGGCCCCTTAAACCTCATCCATCGTGGTCTTCCTAAGAAATTTAACATGTACTTCCCTTGGAACATTATGTGTTCTGCCATATTCTGAATTGATCCTGTAAACCAAGTCCATATCCCACTACAACTGTTCTTTATCTCTCTTAATATATTCTGCTAAGATTGTACACATAGTATCCTTAATCACTTCTGGTCCCCGAAGGCGACGGACGTTGCCGTCCGCTGCTCGTCTCCCCTTTTAGGAGCACAGGCGGTCTTGGAGGGACCACCTGCTGTAGGGCGGCTTGCTGGAACCCCCAGAATCATTGGCAGCCGCGGGGGGAGGTTTCCAGCTTCACCTCAGGAGCCGGGGAGCATGGTGAGTGCATAGCACAGCTGTGTGCCTTCACCGAATGGATTCCAGAAAGAAATAATCAATTAGAAGTTGCAGCAGGAGTGCTGGAGGTGAGAAGTTTGCTCCAATCTCTTTTAACACAATTTAATTGATGAGCAGCAGCTTTTTGTTAGGTTGTGGATTCAATCTATTTGAAGTTGCAAGATTAGAGGGGGGTATTTTCCACCCCCCTCGGGCAAAGCGGCATTTGGACTATCTCTCAATCTCGAAATGGAGAGAGAGAGGAAAACGTTGAATTACTCACTTGTACTAACTATGTGAGAAAGATTTACATCACAATTGCAAGAGGTGATTCCTGAGTTGTTTCAAAACCTTTATGGAAACTTTGGATGCTTTGCTCCCTGGTTCCCTGTGAAAGGGGGAGCCAAGATGGCCTGCTTCCGTCTTCTTCTTTGCTCTTATAAATGAAACTTGCCTTTTGAAACTACCTTTGAAGAAATTTCTGGCTATATACTATTACTACCCCCCGAAGGTCTCATGGAGCCCCTCCTGTTACGTGGTCTTTCTGGATTTGGATTATTTGATTTTCTTCTTTTGGCTTAGAACTGTGATTGAGGATTAACTTTCACTTCTGGGATTGTCTGCCTCCACGGTCTCACCCAGCTGCACATTCCACAGATGCCATTTCTTTTGTAAAAGACTTACACTCAACTCTGAACTTAACAAATGGGGCCCAGAAAACCACCTCCTGGCAAGGCAGCCTCGGCGCCCACTTCCTCTACATCCAGCCCAACAACTCAACAGACAAAAATTTCATCATTTTTACAACAAGAAGGGACTGGAGAGAATTCAAAGGACTTATCTGTTACCCAAATGTTCCAGGCTCTTATGAAGGGACAAAATGAATTGAAAAAAGAGGTGGCAGATTTTAAAGAACAGCTCAGAGATGTATAGCAGCAAACAACATAAAATAAACAGAGAATTGGTGTTCTGGAGGAGGGTGCGGTTGGGCTGAGGGAGGAGGTGAAGGCAATTCAGAAGGGGAATAGAGAATTGGAAAATTTCATGGTAAAGATGGAACTTGAAAGAATGTCCCTTTTTCTCAGATTCCAGAACCTACCGGACACAGAAGATGAAGGTGTTCAGATATTAAATGATGGCCATCTGATTGGCTAAGACACTGCAGCCATGAGGAGAGATTTATTTGTTGACAGCTGAGATAGATTTTCAAGTGACTCTTATTACTGGAATTTAGGATAAATAAATCCAAATCAAATATGAAGGACAGATATCAATTCTTTGTTTATTTAATGGCATTGTTCTCGAGGAAGTATTGGAATTTAGATGCTAACTAGATACATAGTATTTAGGATTGGGCTCATAATAATGGGGCTGTAAATATATTTTCAATGATTTTAACAATGAAAATCTGTGTTTTCATTCTGTATCTGTATTTTATAGTAAAGTTACAAAACTGCAGAATACGCATTTCTTACATATTAACCTCACTGTCTTATATTTTACAGAGCCAATTCTTCAGTGGCTTTTTAGAATGGGTACCTACGTAGATATTACTGAAACAATATCTGAGATAAAAGATATGGAAATGACAAAGAGTCCTTGTGCAAGTGATGTAGCAATGATTGGTGTGGTTTATAAAAAGGCAGATACTGGTAAGTGCAGTATCTTTTAACTGCATATTATTTGATGAGTGCTACATAGCTACAACGACCAACGATGATACATTTGCTATCCAACAAGGTTATCTGATATATGTGTACTCGGAACCAAATGCTACTACATGTCCCTATTCATACAGATAGTCCTCGACTTATGACCACAAATACGAAATTTATGTTGCTGAGACAGTTGTTAAGTGAATTTGGCCCCATTTTACAACCTTTCTTGCCACACTTGTTGAATCACTGCAGTTGTTGAGTTAGTAAGATGGTTATAAAGTGTTACTTTACAACTTCCCCATTGATTTATTATTGTCAGAAAGTGGCAAAGGATTATTACATACTCTGGGATACTGCAACCATTTATGAGTCACTTGCCAAGCATCTGAATTTTGATCACATGAGCATGGGGATGTTGCAACAGTCGTAAGTGTGAAAAATGGTCGTAAGCCACTTTTTTCAGTTCTGTTATAACTTTGAACAGTCACTAAATGAACTGTTGTAAATCAAGGACTATCTGTACTTTCTTAGGAATAAGTCACAGTGAGCTCAGTGGGTTTAATTTTTGAATAAATAAGTGAACTCGTAACAGACTTTGTCTTTTAAGCCTGTAAAGGATTACACAATTATGTTTTGCTTAAGATTGCAAGCTATTTTACTGAGGCCAGAGATCTATAAACCCTAGAATTAAGTAAATTTATTTCAAATTTACCACACATACCCAGAGACAAACAAAAGGGTAAGAAATTTGCCATCTTCCAAATTTGTCTTCTTATTGGTACTTCATCACCATATTTTCATTTTTTTCCCCAGCAGAAGCTGAACAAGGAAAGGATCCTGTTGGCCAGGATTCTGTGTTGGTAGTTGTAGGCGTTCTTTCTTCTCCATGAGGACATCCTTTTGGGGGGGAAGTAACCTCCCTCTGGGGAAAGGAGGGAAGATCCCAGTGCATCAGGCTTCTGAGTTGATTGACATTTGCCTTCCTACCCTTCTACTTAGCTATAATCTCCAAGAGGCAATTGGTTATAACCAGGGGTGATATTCAGCCAGTTCGGACTGGTTCGGGCAAACTGGATGCTAATTTTACATCTGGTTTGCCAAACTGGTAGTTGCAAGGACTGGCTGGCCTCGTCCACCCCACCCCACCTCACCCCACCTAGGAGTCTTCACATGGCCATTTTGGATGCCAGTTAAGTGCAGGGCCTGCACGGAGGCTCTGGGAGGGCAAAAAATGGACCTCCCAGAAGTTCTGGGGGGTTGGAAACAGACTCATTTCTGGCTTCCAAAGGGTGTCCCGAGCCTATGGGAGACCGTTCTTGCCCTCCCTGAGACTCAATGAAAGCCTCTGGAGCCTTCCGGAAGTTTTGGAAGTCTGGAAATGGGCGCATTTCTGGTCTCCGGTAGGCCTCTGGAGCCCGTGGGAGGCCATTTTCGCCCTCCTGGAGGCTTGAGAAAAGCCTCCGGAGCCTGGAGAGGGTGAAAATTTCCCCATCCATGCTGTGGTGCAGGAGGCCAAGTAGGCCACGCCCACCATGGCCACGCTCACCCAGCACCAGGCAGAGAACTGGTTGATCAAATCTTTGAATCCCACTTCTGGAGTAATTTCAAGAACTGCTAAAATAATTAATCTTGTAACTAGTTCTAAAACAATTTGCATAACTTTCTTCTGCTGGTTGTCTCAAGGGTGTTTTCCCCCCCTCCCAAAAAAGGTAACTGGACTATGTTTTTTCCTTGAGGAAGAAGACATTCTGTTTTTCATCCAAAAACGTCTTCAGTTATGGCTATCTGGGGCCGGGGCAGTGGGGGGGAATGAAAGGATAGGTTCTAACAACTGTGCACAACTAATCCTTTCATCCCTCCACCATCACCATCTAGCCAAAACTGATGAAATCTCTTCTTTTTCCTCAAAAAACACAGTTATACTTTTTTGGGGGAGGAGGGAAGCACCTTTGAGACAACCATGACCTGGATGACTGAGAATCTCCATACAAATATTTGTTCTGTTGAGAAACATGTTGACTGGGGACACTTCCACATGGTCTTTGAGTTGATCGCTTTCTGGCTTAGCTGAATTGAATTCAGAATCTTGCATATACAGTACATAATACTCCACTGTAATCTGTTTAGCTACTCATCTCTACCTGCCACATTTTCTTAAGTTTTCAGTCAGAACAAGAGATTCAGTTGAGCTCTTATTTTCTGCAAGCTCCTGAAGATGCAGAAGGGCTTCCAACTAGAGATGAGCTATGACTATAGTAAATGTTGCTCCTTTTGCAGTGTCATGTCTCCACCTATCCTGTAAAACCAAATATGAAAGAAATGCTTTATTTCTCTTCATCCATGGGACCCCAAATCTGTTTCACCTCTGAAAATTCAAGATCACTTGTAGATATGGGAAGCCTTTAACACTGTACTATGTATTAATATCCAGATTTGTATATAATTCTGTTTTCATGTCTCTGTACTTTTTCTGGGGATTCATAGGAGTAATTATAGGAATCACCTACGATGGATTTATGACCCGAGATGTAATTTGGCGTAATTTAACAGATGACATTTGTGTTCTCATGGATTACGGTAATATTTTCTTTTCAATTAGTATTTGTCTTTTTTTCATTTGTAAATTTCTGTATTCCTAAATTTTATGACAGAAGCATAAGACTCATGTAGCTCTAAAAACTTTAACTATAGGCTTCAGAGTTCTGTCCCAGATTTATACCAATTATCATTTTTGATAAGTCTGAAGGGAGAAAATATTAAATAATATGATTGGACTGTAAACATACTATAACTTAACTATAGCTTAATTAAAATAAAAAGTAGGCTCAAGATAGAGAAGTATCTTGACAGACTTGAACATTGGGCTCTATCTAACAAAATGAAATTTAATGTAGAGAAAAGTAAGGTGTCATACTTATGCAGAAAAACTAAATGGATAGGTATAGAATAGGTGGTACCTGATTCAACAGTAGTAACTGAAAGAGGGATCTTGGAGTTCTAGTGAACAATCACTTAAATATGAGCCAGCAGTGTGCTGCAGATGCCAAAAAAGCTAATACAATTGTCAAGCCAGCCTCCCTCAGGAACCAAGAAAGAAACCACTTAACTCCGTTTTGCAGAATTAAGATACTTTTACTGGTTATGAAAAGATAGCAGCTAAGCAAAGCAAGATCTGAGGCAAAAGCGTGCGAAATCATACATATCAGTATGTGACCAAACCCCCTCCCCCTGGTAACCCTCATCCCAGTGTCCAATCTGCAAATCCCTTAGGTGTCATGTGAGCATCATCAGGTTGGTATGCAGGATGGTTGGCTTTGACTGCCACCAAGCACTAATCTCCAGTATGCGCAATAGACGGTGAGACCAAAACTCCCCTTTTACAATCTCTCCTGTACTTAAACTTCCCCTCCCAAATACCAGCCCCACTTCCCCATTTCAATGGCAGCCGAAAGCAAATAGTGAAACAGAGGCTGACATCCAACCCTCCTTCAGGAAAAGAAGTCATCCTTGCAAGAACATAAAACAATAGAAAAGACAACATAAGACGTGTATGAATCAAATATGATCAAGGCTTATCAGGGTACTTAGCGTAGAACTTCATAAGAGACTAGGAGCTCTAACATGAGATTTATCAACCCACTCAGCCTGGGAGGGGAGAAAATGCTTCCAGGATACCAGATATTGAATTCAATTCCAATGTTTCCTGGAGTCCAAGATTTCCTTAACCTCAAAGTGTTGCCCTCCCTCAATAAGAAGAGGGGCAGGGGGTGCAGGTAGGGGCACACGAAAAGAAGAAATGTGCTCTGGTTTCAACAGGTTTACATGAAACACAGGATAAATCTGCTTAAGATGCTTTGGTAACTCCCATCGTACAGAAACAGGATTAATGATTTTCACAATAGGGAAAGGACCGACATACTTCGGCCCCAGTTTCTTTGATTTCTGGGTGGTTTGTAGAAACTTGGTGGACAAAAACTTTCAATCTCCTACTTTGTACTCCCTTTGCTTCACCCTCTTTTTATCAGCCTGCTTCTTGTGCGCCCAGTGAGCAGCCTCCAACGCGTTGCGGGTCATGGGCCAAATTTGGCAAAGCTGGTCACTCCACTCAGGGAGGGACAAAATTTGCAGTTTTTCTCGAGGCAACTCAGGAATTGGTACAAAGTCCTGTCCAAACACAGCTCTAAAGGGGGTCAAGCCAGTACTGCTGTGCACAGAGTTGTTGTACGCCACCTCAGCATGTGGTAACAGTTCAGCCCAGTTATCTTGTTGATAATTGATGAAACACCAGAGGTACTGTTCCAAAACAGAATTAATCCATTCACAAGCCCTGTTAGTCTGAGGATGGTGGGCGGATCTTAGCCCCTGGGTGGAGCCAATTAGCTTCAGAAACTCCTTCCAGAAGAGGAAGGTGAACTGGACCCCCCTATCCAAAATTATGCATTCAGGTACTCCATGTAACCGGTATACATGTGCAATAAACAACTTAGCTAACGACTTAACTGATGGGATTTTGGAACAGGGTACAAAATGAACTTGTTTGGAAAACAGGTCAGTAATTACCCAAATCACGGTATTTCCTAGACTCTCTGGCAATTCGACTATGAAGTCCATCAATATCTCCTTCCATGGGGCCTCAGGGCGGGCCACACCTTGGAGAAGGCCCTGGGTTTCCCTGGTGGGTGCTTTGTCTTTTTTCAATGAAGGCCACCAAAATTGTCTCTTAACCAGATGTAAAGTCTTTACAAATCCAAAATGGCCTGCCATTCTTGAATCATGGGCCCATTGAAGAACAATAGTTTTCAGGTCAGCAGGGACATATAATTTAGCCCCTACTCAAGCCAGTCCATCCTTCATTGTGCATTCATTTGAATGTTCCTTGAACCAGTCATCGGACTCAAGGCCCTCCTTGAGTTTGCACATGAGGTCCGTTGTGACCTCTAAATTCCAAATGCCTTGGCTTCCAGTAATCACCAGGGCAGCTAGACTTTTTGCTGGGATGACTGGGTGAACTGCGCTCAGCTTAGAGCTGTTGTATTGGGGAAGCCTAGACAAAGCATCAGCCATGAAGTTCTTCCCCCCAGGATGTACTTGAGGGTAAAGTTGAAACAGCTGAAATGTTGTGCCCAATGCACCTGTTTAGGATATAGCTTACGTGGGGTCTTCAATGCTTCCAAATTTTTATGATCAGTCCATACTTCAAAAGGGTGTTTCGCCCCTTCTAGGAAATATCGCCAGGTCATCAAAGCCCATCTGACCGCAAAAGCTTCCTTTTCCCATATAGCCCATTGTCTCTCCATCTCTGTCAGTTTGTGAGAGGTGTAAGCGCATGGCTGCAATTTTCCATCAGTGTTCGTTTGAGGTAATACTGCCCCCACTGCTACATCACTGGCATCAGCTTGAACGATAAATGGTGCCTCCATATCTGGGTGTTTCAAAACGGGTTCAGCTGCAAAGAGTCATTTTAATTTCTCGAAAGTGGCTTGACACTCCATAGTCCAATTCAAATGCTTACTTGGTCTAGGCTCGGCCTCCCCTTTTGACTTTAGGAGATTTGTAATGGGCAGTTGAAAGCAGTTTTCCATTCATCTCCCTCTTTGATTTTGACTCTGTAGTAGGCCTCTTTTAGGTCCAATTTCATGAAGGTCTTCCCTTTACCCAATTGGGCCAACATACCCTTCATCAGAGGGCGGGGGTATATATTTTCCACGCACACACTATTAAGATTCTTGTAGTTAACACAGAGATGAAAGGAGCCATCTTTCTTTTCTCTAAATAACAAAGGGGTGGCCACACATGGTCTAGCAGGTTCAATAAACCCCCTTTTCAAATTTTTGTCAAGAAACCTCCGTAATTCCTCCATTTCCCATGGGGTCATTGATTAAATCTGGGGTTTTGGAAGTTTTACTCCTGGAAGAATCTCAATGCTGCAATCTGTTGCGTGGTGAGGGGATAATTTATCAGAGGATTTTTCACTGAAAATGTCCTTTAGGTCCCAATATTGCATTGGGATTTTCTCCTCCCCCTCAATTTTTTCCTGCACCGCTAGGTTAGGTTGATGTGTGAGTTCCATTTACGTAACCAGGGTAAGCCCAGTATGAGAGGCCGGTCCATCCCTGGTGCCACAATGAAACTTAATGTTTCCTGGTGATCTCCCATCCACAAGTCTATAGGTTCAGTCACAAAATGGGCAGGAGCCCCCACAGCTGGCAAAAAGCAATGGAGACTTTCAAAGTTCTCAGTTTCAAGCCCATTTTTCCCACCACTTCCGGGCTAACAATGCAACGTGTGCATCCCGAGTCTAAAAGGGCCAGAATTTTTGCTTGGGCGCCAGTAGAAGGTACTTTAAGTTCTACTGGGATGGTCATGGGGCCCGATCAGGAACTTACCAGATGGTCGTCATCGGATTCGGTTTTGCTTTCCCCCGATGAGAGGGACGGTTCTTCTTCTCTTGGGATGGGAGGGAATTGTGCAACAGGTTCCACTTCTTTTATGTCGGTGTCCCTTCTCTTCCCAGGTTGTTTATCTGGCTTCCTCCCCCCCCCCCGGCAGAGGGCTTTGGGCCAAACCTGGAGCGTCAATTTGCTGCCCGGTGCCCCTCCTTTCTGCAATGGAAGCTGGTGGTAGACCAGGGCTTGCTTGTAGACCAACTTTTTCCTCCTTTCAGAGTTTCTTTGGGGGGGTTGGGAGGGGTAGCTTTCTCTTTCTCACTATCTTCGAGGTACTTGTCTCTGGCTAGATTGATCTCCACATCTGGTGCCAATTCGTACCAGTGTTGCAAGTTGCGCCCCCCGCCCGTTTACACAGTTTTGTTATATATCTTTGTTTAAGCCATCCATAAAACTGTCCATTGAAGCTTCTTCCCATCAACCCCGCATATAAACGGACAATTCACGAAACTCTTGTATGTAATCAGCCACTGGGTTCTTCCCCTGGGTAAGGGTTTTCATTCTGGTTCTGGCCTTCTGCTCCATGAGTGGGTCATCAAAGTGTTTCCTCAGGGTGGCCATAAACCTATTATAGTCTCTCAGCAGGGGGGAAGCATCGTTATGCAGGGCAACCATCCATGCCGCTGCCTTGTTCTCCAGTGCCATGGTAACAACTCTTACCTTGGCTTCTTCTGTGGGCAGATCCTCTCCAAACTGTTGCATGAAATTCCAGATTTGGACCAGGAAAAATCCTAGTTCCTTTGGGTCACCTCCAAATTTCACATCAAGCAGAGGAACCTTTGCCATCTGGTGTCTGCGGGGGGGATCCTCCTCTTGGAAGGGCTCTCGCGGCTTCTGCTACTGCTGCCGGGGCTTCCCCATCCTGATGAGCTCCACTGTCTGCCCCCATGGCCCCCCCCTTGGGCAGAACAGGACTTCTGCAGTTCTCTCTTCTAGCTCTGGGAGATCAGCTTCTCTTTCAGGACCGCTCTCGTGCAAACGTTGCCTCTCCCAAGCCTCTTGATAGAATTTCATAGCCTGGGACATCATAAGGTTCTCCTCGTCAGCATCTGCCAAGCAGCTGCCGGCCTCCAATGTCGCCTTGTTGTAACTCCAGCCGAAATTTCTTCAGGGTCATACTTCTGTCCCACTCCCAACGACCACCTGGGTTGGACGGATCGTTCCTCCAAATTCAGATCCGCCATCCACTCCGTCTCCAAGGGACACAAGGATGCAGCCGCCCCCATGTCGTCCTCCTGGTGGCTGCCTGGGTAAGACATTCCTTTGAAGGTTTTGGTTTTATTTACACTCCCCTTGGAAGGTGTTAGCTCCGGGATGAATGCAAAAGTGTGATCTTGCTTAATGTCAAGCTGGCCTCCTTCAGCAACCAAGACAGAAACCACTTAACTCCATTTTGCAGAATTAGGAGTACTTTTACTGCTTATGAAAAGATAGCAGCTAAGCAAAGCAAGATCTGAGGCAAAAGCATGCAAAATCATACATATCAATATGTGACCAAACCCCCTCCCCCTGGTAACTCTCATCCCAGTGTCCAATCTGCAAAACCCATAGGTGTCATGTGAGTTCCATCTTCAAGGAGCATTATCAGGTTGGTATGTAGGGTGGTTGGCCTTGACCACCACCAAGCACTAATCTCCAGCATGCACAGTAGACGGTGAGACCAAAACTCCCTTTTTACGATTTCTCCTGTACTTAAACTTCCCCTCCCAAATACCAGCCCCCCCTTCCCCATTTCAATGGCAGCCGAAAGCAAATAGCGAAACAGAGGCTGACAACAGTCCTTGGCTGCATTAATAGAGGGATAGAATCAAGATTAGATGAAGTGTTAATATCACTTTATAATGCCTTGATAAGACAACACTTGCAATATTGCATCCAGTTTTAGCAGCCACAATATTAAAAAAAATGTTGAGACTCTAGTAAAGTGCAGAGAAGAACAACAAAAATGATTAGGGGACTGAAGACTAAAACATATGAAGAATGGTTGCAGGAATTGGGGGTGTCTAGTTTAATGAAAAGAAGGACTAGAGGTGACATGGTAGCAATGTTCTAATATCTACGGGGATGCTGCAAAGAAGTGGGGGGGGGTAAACCTATTCATCCATTCCTTCCTGTCCTAAAGGCAGTACAAGAAACAAGGGATGGAAATTAATCAAGGAGAGGACTAACTAGAACTAAGGACAAATTTCTTAACAGTTAGAACAATTAATCAGTGGAACGACTTGCCTCCAGTGGTTATGGGTGTTCGAACACTGGAGGTTTTTAAGAAAAGATTGGACAACTATTTATCTGAAATGGTACAGGGTTTTCTGCTTGATCAGGAGGTTGGACTAGAACAGTGGTTCCCAAAGTGGGCGGTACTGCCCCTTGGGAGTAGTGGGATGGCTTAGGGGGGTGCTAAGAGGCAAGGGGAGTGGCAGGGGCGCACTAAGAGGCAAGGGGGGCAGCAGAGGAGTGCTAGAGGTGGTCCCCTCTAGCGAGCCATTTAGAACCAGTTCACTCACTCGCCCCCACCTATCCAGAAGCTGCTCAATCGCTCGCTCCCCCTGCCCGCCCACACTATGCTAGCCCTGACCACCAGTCACTGATTGGCTGGCTCACCAATCACTCTGCCCACCTCTAAGAGCCCTATCTAAACCCAGTTACCTTTTTTTCTGCTTGGCTTTCTATAGATAGAGCTCTTAGAGGTGGGCGGGCCGATTGGTGAGCCAGCCAATCAGTGAGCGGTGGGCAGGGCTAGCATAGTGCAGACGAGCAGGGGGAGCGAGTGATCAAAGGGAGGCCCCTTCGCCTCCCTTCACTCCCACTTTGTCTTGATGAGGTCGCAGCAGCTGCCGGGCACGGATGGATGGGGTAACCAGAGCGGCGGAGCAGCCTGGGCGGGTGAGCGAGTGAGCTGCCTGATCCTCCATCGCTCACCCGCTCACCTGCCTGGGCCACTCTGGCTATCGCCATCCATCCATGCCCAGCAGCTTCAGCGACCTCATCAAGACAAAGTGGGAGCAAAGGGAGGCGAAGGGGCCTTGGTGCCCTGCCTGATCCTCCTTTGCTCGCTTGCTATTTTGCCTGCACGGGGCGTCTCAGCAGAAGCCCTTTGCTGGCAGCCAGACCTCCCCTCCCTGGGGTGGTGGGCGGTAGTTTGCATGCTGCAGCCAGCACCTAGGAGGTAAGCTCCTGCCACCATCCCCACCCCCGCGCCCATGCTTGCAGGTGGTCATGCAGCCGTGTGCTATAAGCAAGCCAGGGACCCTTGCAAGGCTGCTGAATCCTAAGGGAGATGCGAATGGGACCAAAATTTGAAAAACAGGTGAAATTCTTTCTGGAGACCAGAAGCAAACACACACACACACACACACAGCAAAAGTGTCTGGTTTTGAATATAATCCTCCCTAGTGCTTGGGGAAAAGTAGAGAAACATTTCGATATACATTTTGAATTAACTTGGGAAGAAAATTGCTAAAATCACTTTTAATTGTGTTCTGCATTAAGGATTCATGCAGTACCATTTCTTGTTGAATTAGCAGAGTAATATTTACAACAGCCAGCTAAGATAGTTTTAGCTGTCTTATAATGTGCGTGGGTAGGCATAAGTGCAACATTTGCCTGTGATTATATAATAAATTCACAGCTTATACGTTTGAATTAGATGTTTTTCAATTCATGTTTAACCTATAATTGATATACTTGTATTCAATACAGAAGGAGTTAATTATGTCAATGGAAGAAATAGGAAACTGCATTAGTGATATATATGTCAATGTGTTGATTTGTACTAAAAATGTTTAGCTTAAAGAAGTTATAAGAAATCACAAATATGAGTGTGGGAAATATAATGTAGTTGTGGATGACTCTTTGCGTGAATTGTATTGGGAATAATAATAATAATAATAATAATAATAATAATAATAATAATAATAATAATAATAATAATAATAATAATAATAATAATAATAATCACCAAAGAGGTAAAAGGCTACATTTTGCTAGAGTTATTCGTTGCTTCCAAACTGTTGAGGAAGGGGATTGGACTCCATTGTCTATATTTCCCTTTCCATCCCCATGGTTCTTTAGTGAAAATTATAACCCAAGAACATATAGATCCGTTAAAATGTTCCCATTCTCACTTTCCATATTGGGAATCCCTAGGTACCATGCAATAATCTCATCAAATAATTCAAGCAAATGTTGGTGACATTGAGCTGAAGCCAAAGTTCAAGAAATCGTACCAAGAATTTTGGTTAAGGAAAGAAATTTCTGATCGCTATCCTGCTCTATGGACAGTGGTTAAGAAGTTCATTGTTGCATTTCCAACATCATATTTGGTAGTACATGGCTTCAGTGTGGTCATCCAACTTCTCTCCAAGCAAAGAAATCGACACCAGATTACTGAACATGGTGATTTAAGACTCCTGCTAAGTGACTTAAAACCAGACATTGGGAAACTGGTATCACTTTATCAAGCCCATCCATCATATTGAGAATTTACTGAACAGTGAAGTAGTTACTAAATTTTACTGAGTTTACTATGTTACTAGTTACTAAGGTTCTTGGTAAATGACTATCAGACTTTGAAAACCTGGTATCACTGGATCATATTCAACAATTTTATTGAATTAACACTAACTACAAAGGTTTTAACATTGGATTTTGAATAAATGTGCAATTAATTGTTACAGTTTTGAATTTTACTGTTACTATCTTCCTTCCGTTATGCAAACCGCCCAGTCACGTGCCTCCCTCAGCCACGCCCACCAAGCCACGTCCACAGAACCTGTCATAAAAAATTTGAATTCCACCACTGGGTGGGGGGCACTGAGGATCAGTTTGTAGCACCAAGGGGGCGGTGGACTGAAAAAGTTTGGGAATCACTGGACTAGAACAACACCTTCAAGGTTCCTCCCAAATCTGTTATTGTGTTATTAAATTCAGTTTTTCTTTCCTGGTCTGGTCTGATGTTTTTTGGAGAAAGGGCCTGAAAAAGTTGTATGCTCCATTCTTTAAGGCCTATTAGGGTTTTGTATGGTAATTTTATGCTTTGGAGAGAAGATCCCGATGCATCTCTTCACTGACTCAGAATAATCGCTGTTCTTTTAATCCTAAAAGATAATGGCCAGTGCTCGTTCATTCTGAAGTCAAATAAGCAGTTGGAGTTCAGGGGGTTTCAATTAATGCCTCATAACCAACTGGCTTTTCCCATGAATTGTCCTGCTGATGTTTCAGTCATGGTTATTTAACTGCCAGGTCCAAGCTCGAGTGAGTTGATGCCCCTGTACATGCCCAAATCCTTTCCTCTATTTTGTACCATCCTCCTATCAGTGCTCCTTTTTCTTCTTCTTTTTTGTTACAGAAATGCACCTAATTTGCAGTTTCCAGATTAAATATATGGGTTCAAATACATTCTGCATTTCTCTCAAAATTTCAATCCAGAAAGCAAAGTGTGCAGTCACCAAACCGGTTGTTAAGCCGGTTGTAGCCCACCCCTAAAGACACTCCTGATAGGACTCAGAAAACAAGCATATAGATTATATTGAAGTTTTTAATCTTCAATAAATTTTTGCCAGGAAACAAATGTATTTGCTTTAGGTGTTTTGTTCTTGGTGTATACCTTGCTGTTGTTCATTTATCTGTCAGCTCCAACTACGCTGGTCTTTAATATATTAACCTAAATGTCCATTCTCCTTGTTGCATCATACAGTCCATCTAAAATCCATTGTAAATCATTCAAGTTCTCAGATAGCAACACAATATTTTTGGCATATGTGTAAATCTACACAAATCTTGACAAGCATTCTATCTATCTATATATCTATCTACCTACCTACCTACTTCCTCAATCCTCAAATTTGGATGTTTGAAAAATGTACATTATTTGCCTTATTGGTAGAAAATAATGTTAAAAGATATAAAGAAAAATAACCACTCTCCCATGAATCTTTTTCTTTTCTACAGATTGCTCTGGTCTTGCACTTGTGGGTATCCTTCTAACAAATACACGTTTAATACTACTTACTACATTGGGTCTATTTGTCAGTGAAGATCTGCGGTATCGTACTAGAAAGAAACTAAAAGTATGTTTTGAATATATCCTTCCCCTATGATATGGTGTAGTAAAGTTAACAAAGAACATACTGAAAAAATGTTCAGAGAACGTTTGAAAACTGACATTTTAGACTTTTAAAAATCTTTTGAAGGGAACTGAGGGGTGCCTATAAGTCAGATCAAACTAAAGAAGTAGAACACAGAGAGGAAAAAGTTAGAAAACTCTAAGTGTAGTGAGGAATTGAAAGAGATTAATACATTATTTATTTCCATAGAAAGATATTCACAAACTATTTCATAGCTACTCTCTCTGCCTCTTCTATTAAAATGAAAACTACTACCAAATCTGCTGATGGCAGTATATTGAATCATCCTGAATCAAGAGTATAGCTTAAGATTTGGGCTTCATGTAGCCAAATGAACACTTTTCTTTCATGCATTTATTTTAAAGATACATAGCCTATATTTCTATTTAAGTCAGTGATCTGCTGTAAAGCTATTAACTTGTTCTCATGGCAAGTTTCTTCTGTGAACTCAAGGCAATCAAGCCTTTTCCCTCATGGCACTTCAGAACAAACACCAGTGTAAGTGGAGCTGGTTAAAAAAAACACCACTTGAATTAGATACCAACTTTCTGGTAAGAATGTCATGATTCCAGTACAGCTTCCACTTGAAGTCTTTTAGCAAAAGGCTTTGTGGTCTAGGAATAGTTTCTGTGGTATAAATGTAAGAATTCCTATGTTGGACTGCTATCTGTGGCACTCACTCTAAGAAAGTAGAAAAGATTTAAGTGAAAAAAATTAACAAGGTTAACTGGATAGATAAGCAGTTGTGGTGGTGGAAAAAACCCACAAAGAATCTACAACAATGGGTTCTGTATAAACATTTGAGAGTAGAAACCTAAGAATGACGATGTAACTGCCCTCCTTTGCAATTCCAGCATCCAAACTCCTCAATTAAACCGAGTCCCCATCCCTGAAATATTTGGCAATTAAATTCTAATACAAACACAGGAGAAATGTATAATATTAGGACACAGCACTGTATCGAGGTGGCCTAAGTATTAGCAATAGCACTTAGACTTATAGACTGCTTTACAGTGCTTTACATCCCTCTATAAGTGGTTTACAGAGTCAGCATATTGCCCCCAAAATTTGGGTGCTCATTTCACCTACTTTGGAAGGATGGAAGGCTGAGTTAACCTTGAGCCTGGTGAGATTTCAACTGCCAAATTGCAGTCAGTCAGCAGTCAGCAGAAGTAGCCTGCAGTACTGCACTCTAATCACTGCGCCATTTCGGCTCTTAGGTGAATATGTAATATAATAAATAATATATTTCTGCACTTGCTTTGCAAGCTTTAGAAGTTTTAATTTATTCATACATTTCTGCTTTTTCATTTTACCTTTCTTTCTTCCAGTTCAACAAACCAGCTTTATGCGGCTTTGAAATGGTGAGAAATTGCTAATATTTTTGCAACGGTCATACTCATAACATTCAATTATTTGACATGCTATTTCACAACATAGTCACAAACACTTGAAAGCTTCTGACTTCTCTAAGTACTTGTTTTCAACATCTTTATTTTAAAAGAAAAAGAAAAGAGAGGAAGGTAGGGTCTTCAAAATGATACATTAGAATATACAACCAAATTATGAAATGCAGTATACTTAGTTTTCAGTACATTTTTTGACCGCAGCCTACTTCTTGGTAAGAGAACAATAAGGGATAGACAGTATCATTACCTGATGGATTTGTAGTTGGCTGACCAACCACACTCAGTGTGTGGTACTTAATACAACTACACATACTTGGAGGGAAATATGCAGAGGAGTTCCTCAAGGTTGTCTCTTGAGACCAACTTGTTAATAAATGAGCTAGATGAGAGGATTGAAGGGGCACTTGTCAAATTTGCAGATAACACAAAACTGGGAGGAATTGTTAACTCTTTGAAAGGCGCTTAAGATTCAGAAGGATTTGACAGATTTGAATACTGTGCCCTATCCAGCAAGCTGCAGCTCAGTGGTGAGAAATATAAGGTCGTTCACCCAAGGAAGAAAAAAATCAGATGCAAAGGTGCAGGATTCAGTACTTAGCTTAACACTACTGTTCTGTTCTGTATGGCACTGGTGAGCAACATTTGGAATACTGAGTCCACTTCTGATCACTGCAATACAGAAAAAAAGCCCTAGGAAGAGTACAGAGAACAAAGATGGCAAGGAGTCTGGAGACTAAATCCTATGAAGAATGGCTAAAGGAATTACTGAATATACATTTAGCTTCACAAAGATAAGACTGGAGACATGATACCAGTCTTCCAAGGAGAAAGTTTCTGACAGTGAGAATGATTAATCAATAGCACAGCTTGCCTCTCAGAGTTGTGGGTGCTCCATTGTTGGAGGTTTTCAAGAAATGATTGGACAACCATTTGTCTGAGATGGTATGAAGACTCCTGCCTTGGGCAAGGAGTTGGTCTAGAAGACCTCCAAGGTTCCTTCCAACTCTATGATTCTATTAAATAACTTTTGTGAAGCCACATTGTTGTTGGGCAAGTTTGATATTCTTAATACAGAATTCATCACAATCCTATACTACACCATGACTGAGACAAGAAATGAACAGGCAATGTTCTAATAAAATTTAAGATGCCAGTTAATGTCTCCCCTTTTCTTGACATATTTCCAGTCTTGCCTGCTTTATCCCACCCTTCAGCAAGTTTATGTTGCAGTAAATATTATTGCTGAGGGTCCAAATCCAGTAGCACCTGAAGACCCACTAGTCATAAGACCATTGTATCTGCTATAGTTACTCTTCTATTTAGAGATTACGATGGTTGCATGACTGATTTGGGAGGGATATGAGCTAGCAATTTGTAGGCATTTGGTGCCAAGATTATGTTGGTTGCAAGCAGTGACGTGCGGTGAGGTTTATGGCTGGTGAGGCTGCTGACGTCATCAAATTATCATCATGAAGGGAGGACTGTGACAACTTTCTCACTCTATGTGTGTGTGTCTGTCTGTCTGTCTGTCTGTCTGTCTGTCTGTCTGTCTCTGCCTCTCCCCCCCCTCTCTCTAGGCATCTCGACGTGATTAAGGCCGTTCTGCTCCTCTTTTGTGCTTCTTGCCCACAGGCACGTGCTGCCCTCTTCTCTCTGATAGAGCCCATCCATGGGGGGAGGGATCCCCCTCGCATTCCTCATCTTCCCGGATGGGCTCCGGACCAGCGGAGCTGCTTCCTCCTTTTTAACCAGGCGGCTATCAGAGAGAAGAGGGCAGCGCGTGCCCGTGGGCTTGTGCAGCAGCCGAATCCTCGCCTCCTGTTCTTCGGCTGCTGCACAAGCCCAAGGGCACATGCTGCCTTGTGCTTGCTGAATCCAGCGTGGCTTCAGAGAAAGAAGGCGTGCGAGAAAGCCCCCCCTGCCTGAACTTTTGAATAAAGGAGGCTGCAGGCTCCTTTGTCCTCAGCTATGCGATCTCCTTTCGTTCTTTGCTGCCCAAACGAGTGAACGAGGCAGAGGGAGAATGAAAGGAGATCGTGTCGGGAGGGGGGGAGCAAGCCAAGCATTCCGGACAGAAAAGATGGATTTCTTCCCCACCCCAATTGAAAACAAGGCAGCTGTCAAAGCAATTGGCTGCCCTGCCACGCTGTGCTTTCCTGGGCAAGTTTGGGGAGGTGCTTTGCTGGCGGCCAGGCCACGCCACGCAAGCTACTGCCGCCCTGCTGTCCCCTGCTTTCCTGGGCAAGCAAAATACCCCAGAATCATAGTAGCAGGGACAGCAACTCCTTCCACTGCGCTGCGGAGAAGAGCCACAGGAAGGAGGGGAATGGGACCACGTTTGCAGGAGGCTCCTCAGCACCAGCCTCAGATCAGCGCAGCTGCGGTCCCCTTCATGTTGGCTCAGGAAGGAGGGGAATGGGACCACGTGTGCAGGGGAAGAGGGCCGCAGCTCGCGCTGATCTGAGACTGGTGTTGAAGAGCCTCCTGAACACGTAGTCCCATTCCCCTCCTTCCTGAGCCAACATAAAGGGCTGCCTCCTGCACACGTGGTCCCATTCCCCTCCTTCCTGTGGCTCTTCTCCGCAGCGCAGTGGAAGGAGTTGCTGTCCCCGCCACCGTGATCCTGGGGTATTTTGCTTGCACGCGCAAGAAAGAGATGCAAGAGAAAAGGGGAGATTTTTCTTTTCTTTTCATGATGAGAGCGGTGAGGCTCTGCCTCCCCTGCCTCCCCTGACTGCACGTCACTGGTTGCAAGTGTTGCTGCTATCTGTGGAGCTGTCCATTACTGGACATAAAACAAGGCTATAGTAGTAACCCTTGAACAGAAGCAAAGAGTTTAGAGATTTCTGGGTGTTGGACGAGATTTTTAAAACCTGGATCTGATAGCCCTGTTTTATATTGTAGTTTATGGCATATGTACAAGTAGTGTTCCCAATTGCCATCATTTAAGAATAAACTTTTTTTTAATCCCTAGTAAGAGCCAAATATCTCAGTTGCATCAAGAAGGTTCTGTGCATGCATTTCTTATTATGTGGCCTATGCCTTTTTTTTTATTAACCATGATTGGTTAATTCCATTTTATTTTTGAATTACTAGATTTACTCTTCCATAATAGTGTTATAATGATGGTCTCTCCTGTTAATTGCCATTGTCACCAGAACTGCAACTAGAGATCCTGGGTTGTCATCTAACCTTGCTGGCATTTGATAATCCTAACATCTATCTTCCTCAGCTTCACTTGCGGCAGAAAGAAAATGAAATTCAGATAAAGTGGGGCCAATCGTATATAATACTTACATACATCATGTTCCAATCTATATGTTAAGTATTTATTTCACATTTTGATTTCCACAGAATGATTATTATGCAGCAAAAATCTGGTATAATCGTCAGTGTTTAGCTAACAGAGAAGCCTATGAAGGTAAGGAAAGCAGATATTCCAGCAGTAAAATGTATGATGCACAAAGGTATATGCAAAACAGTAAATGAGAATTATTTTATAAATTATCGGTGCTTTTTAAGTGATTGTCATGATATATGCCTACAACTTTGTAAGGATTTAGTAATCAAGACACTATAGCTGAACACACTAATAAGTATTTCATGAGGTTATCAAGGCCACACCATATCTTTTGTGTGCAACTCTTAGATCTGATCCCCTCAAGAGTTCTATTTAATCTTTAAAAAACTAATAGTGAGTATTCATATTATCTCAAAATAAAATGTTAAAATTACAAGTATGCAGTTAACTAAGGTAGCAATATAAAAAGTTTAAATTCACATTAAGAGTTAAAAGATGTGTATTTTAAGACCAACAACAGTTTTGACTTTAAACCATATTGGAACATTCAGGTCCACAATAGTTGGTCAAAAGCAATCAAATATCCAATCTTTTTGTTAAGTCCATTAAAGAATGAACAGTAAACTCACACATAGTTGAGTTTAAGGACAGAACTTCAAATAGCCCACACCTTTAGTTTTTCAGTGATAATCATTGGCATTTAATGTTAGCTCTGAAAATTGTGTCAGTCAATGATATTGTGTCAGAATCAAGATAGTGACCATAGTTACATTTTAAATTTTTGACACACACATTTGCAACATATACATGGAACTGAAATAAATGGCTTCTCTATACCTGTTCATTTAACAACTGGGTCACTCTATTCCTTGTCTGCTGAATTTTTTGACCTATTATTTAAAAAAAACCCTCAAAATGTGCCATATTTGGTTTTATTTTAGCGGAAAGCAGGACCCCACAGCTATGAACTGTAACCATATAAATTTAGAATTTCTTATTTAGCATTTTTATCTACTACAAAAACTTATCATTTTTATCTACTAGGCCAATGTGACTTGTTAGCATGTTGTCATTAGGAAGAAAAAAACTGGGATTAGAGTAATGCAGGAGTGCATAAGCTCTATGTGCTTGAGCTACACTGGATGTTTGGAAGATTCCTTCCAAAAGTGGATAGAATTTATTTTGCAAGAGGGCAATGTTGAGGTGTTAAAACTTGAGCAGGGTTGAAGCAGAGGTGGGTTGCTCCCGGTTCAGCCCTGATTGGGTGAATCGGTAGTAGCAGCGGTGGGACACTCCGCCCACAAGCCCGGACTGTTCTGCGCATGCACAGAAGTGTTGCGTTCGTCCACAAGCAAACCGGTAATAAAAAAAAATTGGCAACCCACCACTGAGTTGAAGCAAATATTATGCTCCTTAAATCCCCCTATAATTGAAAAAAAAAATGGAAGGGGCCCTAAGTACTGCCATGAAGATGCTGATAATCCTCTGGCCTCACATTTTATATCCCAGTATAACCTCAGTATTAATACCGTGTTTCCCCAAAAATAAGACAGAGTCTTATTTTCTTTTTACACACAAAATATGGCTTGGGCCTTATTATGAGGGGAGGGTTTATTGTTTTGAGGTTGCCGGGTGGCTGCTCTCTTGCGAGCGGGCTCCCAAAGAACCGGGCACAGCCTCATGGGGGAATGGCTGTGTTGCCTGTCACAGCAGCACAACAAAGCAGCCATGAAGCGGCCACACTCATGAGCAACCATCCGAGAAACCCACTTTCCAGCTGGGCACAGCACCATTCACTGACCTAGGGGTATTGCCAAGCCACGTGAGCGCCTGTTCGCCGCCTGGCTCCTTTGGCTTGGTGCCTTTGAAATGCCAGTGAATGACACTCTGTACAGCTGGAGAGGGGGTTGCGCGAGCCAGGGGACCTCCGCATGGCTTTTTCTGTAGCTTCCAAACCGAGTCTTCCGGCAGTGGCCGCTCTGGGTGTACGCTCTATGGTTGTGGGCCAGCTTCCTGCAGAGCATACAACCATAGAGCGTACGCCCAGAGCGGCCACTGCCGGAAGACTTGGTTTGGAAGCTGCAGAAAAAGCCATGCAGCAGCGGCAGCAGAGGTCCCCTGGCTCTGCAGAGAGAGCTGGACCAGGGCATCATGAGGCTGGGAGGCGCGCGAGTGAGAGTGGAACAGCGGCTCGTGCAATCCCCCTCTCCAGCTGTGCAGAGTGCCATTCACTGCATTTGGAAGGTGCCAAGCCAAGGCAGCCGCGCGGCGGCGAACAGACACTCACGCAACTTGCCGATACCCATAGGTCAGTGAATGCCACTGTGTCCGGCTGGAAAGGGAGTTTGTCAGATGGCTGCTCATGAGTGTGCTCGCTTCATGGCTGCTGTGTTGCGCTGCTGCGACAGCGCAACACAGCCATTCACCCATGAGGCTGTGCCCGGCTCTTTGGCAGCCCACTTGCAAGAGAGCAACCGCCCGGCAACTCCCCTCTTTAGCTGGGCACAGAGCCACTCACCAACCTAGCGGTATCCCAAAGGCGCTAAGCAACGCGATCACCTTTGCCTCCCCGCTGGTTCCTGCGGCTTGTCACCTTCGGGATACCACTGCCTGGCCGGAGGTGGGGGGGTTGTCCAGGGGGCTTATTTGTGGGGGAGGGCTTATATTTTTGCCCACCAGAAAAATGTGGCATGGCCTTATTATCAGGACACGTCGTAATTTCAGGGAAACATGGTATAAGCCCAGTAATGTTGCAATACTTGGAATATAGTACCACAATGTAAAATATTTTGACCCAGCATAGAAAAAAAAAGAAATTTCTCATTCACAAGTTTGGTTTCCTAAACCAAAAGAGCAAAAAAAATGCTTTACTCTATTTAATAATCATACTTATAATGGATGTAAACCTTTCTTTCTATAGAGTATTTCATACACAATATTTAGTTGTAATATTAAAGTGTTGGACAGATCCAAATTCAAGGTCACTCCCAGTCATGGAAGTTCATGATGCTTTCAGCTCGTATTTGAAAGACAGAGTAGTATATAACACACTTCAAACTTTTTCAGAAAGTTTTATGCAACAAAATATATAATAGCCACAAATACGATCCCATTAACCTAATTTAAATGGTTTGTACAGTCGAGGAAAGCTTTTCTGCCAAATATTTTAGTTCATTATACATTAATAATTAATAATTGATATTTGATGCTAAAAAGTATGGAGTATGAAAATGCTACAACGCTACTGATAATTTTATTTATTAAATTTTTAAGCTATCCATCCTCCCTATAACATGACTCTGGGTGAGGTGATTATTCAAAAGTGAATTACACATCAAAAGATTTCTAAAAACAAGTCTCAGAAGTCATGTCCATTTGCCCTACCTTGCTTTTTAAAAGAAAGAAACGACATTTTTCTGCAATTGTTCACATGTAACTAGATGTGTACATCTTTGTACTTTAGAAATGTAAGGAATTAGATGCACTTCCTTTTTCTTCTAGCGGATTATGTCAGTCTCACATTCAACAAAGATAAGTCATTGAGTCAGGTAAGACAAATAATGACCATTTTTATCATGGCTTGCTCTATTTTGTTCAATATAGAAGATGACCCAGGAACATCATACAGAGGATTGATCACAATGTCCATAAAAATCCAATTTTAGTAATTGATAACCATGCAGAGTCATTTCTGCCACTGCTGGAGAGAAGTTTTGATGCTACGTGGGAAGGAAGGAAAGAAAGAAAAAGGAGAGGGGGGAGAGAGGGAGGGGAGGGGAGGGGGAGGGACGGAACAAGGGATATATATCAACCAGTTGCCAAGCATATGAATTTTGATGACATAGTCATGGAGATGCTGCAAAAGCCGTAATTGTGAAAAACAGTCATGTCACAGTTTTCAGTGCCATTGTAACTTTGAATGGTCACTAAATGAACTGTTGTAAGTCGAGGACTTACAACTATTTACTAAAATCTAACCCATTTGCTAAACTATAAATTACGTTATGAAATGTTAGCAAGAATACTCAGACAGAAGAGATGGGAACATGAAAGTTCCATCAAATCTCAAAAAAGTCGGGCATATTAGGCAGTGCAACAAATAGAGGTGAAGTGAGGAAAGTAGACATGCTCAAAAGTTTATACTTGCATTAACATATCAATTGTATTCCCAATATTATTAGCCCTCATTGACTGCCTCCACACATAATTCTAATCTATAAACACAAGTTTATGCAATCACAATCACAAGTTGTTCACACAATTAGAAAACCTCCAATATAGCTGAATATAATATGTGTATTCTCAGAGAGGGATACTTGGCCTTTTGTGAATTCAGTTTATTTCTGTTTTCTTCATCTGCTTTTTAGAGACAACCATATTTTTTTTAAATTTGGTTTTTATATGTACAGGTAGTTTCCAACTAGAAATGCCATCAGCTGTTTTTTGTACCTAAGGCTGTATGGGAACAAGCAGCAGTTGGGGGATGAATGGCGAGAGGAATAATTTTAACCAGAAAATTGATACAGGGTCCCAGTGCATTTCAGAAGCTCATTCTGATTGGAAGCTTGGACTCTTGGCCTTGACCCCTTTCTTTCTGGTTTGTTTTAATATGCTGACCAGAATATTTGGCAGCACATTTAAGACAAGAATATAATACATTTCTAGATATATTAACAGTTTAATATCTTGCACTTTTATATTTATCTTTCTCATGCTTTTGCAGGAATCCACCTGCTTCTATAGCAATGATTCGTTTACAAAATGGCACAGTTGCTTACCACATAAATCCCAAGCTGAAAAGCATATTTCTAGACGGGTAGTTTCTTTTGTTGTTGATTATGAGCAGAATACTGGTATAGCGCTATTATCGCAAAAGGTAAGAGTATTAGAAATGGTACTTTTTCAATTACTAGTTCTGTATATGTATACTTTGTTGCTATTCTTCCCTTTCCTTCTCTTCATTATGCAGTTTTAAAAAGTGTGCTTAGTTTTAAAATGATTTGATCAAGATTTTTCAATTGTGCTATACAGTATCTGAAGCAATCGAGAATTTTACTTTACTTTTTATTCTCTGTGTTCCTCTCTCTCCATGCCTCCACCCCAATTCTTCTAGCTTTCTGAGTACTAACAAAAATTCCAGTTTCTTATAATGGCCTCATAAGCTCAGAAGAATGCTGTCCACTGGCAAATTTACTTGCTAAGTTACATGTCATTATTGTTAGTTTATTCTGTACCTTTGATAAGGTACAAAATTTAGTATTTTTTTTCTTTTCTTCCCAGGACAAAAAACTTGTATCTGTGCATAAGTTAACAGACGGTGCATTGAATAAAAAACCCAAGTTTCCTCCTTTCATATTTCCAGGAACGTCTTTTGTACCAATTGGATTACTTTTTCATCAAGGAAGTCATATTGTGTATGTTTATGGAAATCAGGTGTGTAAAATGGAAGAGATGTGAAACTGTCAGTTTCAACTATTCTTTTAATTCTTTTAATTGTAGCTTTTTTGGGAGGAAATATAGGTATACACGAAGAGAACAAGGAGTGTCAGGAAACAAAGAGGGGTTACATCCTGATGCCATTTGGAACCTTGGGCCATTTATAAACCCAGTTATTCTTCTGCAGCTGAGACAAATGCAATTTTTAAAAAAGTTTTAAAAGAAGTTGCAAAATGCATTTTCAAGATGGTGTAGCAGGACACTTTTCAACTGTGTGTAGAACTACTGGTGTAGGATACATGTTTCTTCAAAACCAGAGAACAAACATTGTGTTGGTATTCTTACGCTTTTAGGTAATGCAGGTATCTGATTTAATTATTTTTAGTGGGCCTGTAATAATGTGAATACTGTGGATTGAACTCGTATATTAAAATGATTGTAATATACTTTATGCAGGGGTGGATTGTTGCCGGTTTTACTACTAGTTCACTTCACACGCGTTATGCGCATGCACAGAACAATTTACAGTGAACTGCGCACACGCAGTCACTACAAAGCAACATGGTGGCAACAAAACAACACAGTGAGGGAACCGATTAGGGGGCGTGGCAAGCCTGGGTCACTTCCAGTTCAACCCAGGCAAAAATACCAGGCCGAAACGGGAGCAACCCACCTCTGACTTTATGTATGTTTTTCTTAAATAATTTTCTGAATCCAATAAATAATCCAGCAATACTCTCTCATCAAATCTACCATTTGTTTCCATCTGGTGGAATCCATCTGTCCTTTAATGGGCAACCTTCAAACCCATCTTATTAATTATGTTTGTTCCCAAATGTAAACACAGACAGTTTCCAGGGGAAATAATTCAATTAACTTCAAAAGAATTAATCTGAGTCCCTCTGAACCCGTAGTGCATTTCAAAACTTCATGTCTAAAGGTTGAATCAAGGCAACTGAACCAAACTTCGTTAATCTGAGATTTTTCATTGCTCATCCAAGCAACTTTATCAGTCAGAGCAAATTAGTTAGGCAGAGAGTTAGTGTAATGTACCAACTCTTGCAAACTAACTTTAGGGGTTTCTCAACAAAGTGGCTTGAAGTATATCAATGAAGACTCAATCATCCAGGCCAAAGGTGTCTTCACTGACACATTTCAAAACTTCCTTAAATCAATACTTCAGTCAAAACCCATTCTGACTTCCAGTTCTCCTTGTTCCTTTCTAGAGGCTCACAAATCCACTGCTTGATTATCTTTTCCAGGATTTTCTTAAGTCTTGATTTCAAGGTGAATGGTCTGTAGTTTCCTGGATCCATTTTCCACCCGTTTTGAAGATTGGAACCACATCAGCATTTTCCAGTCTTCTGGCTTCAGGATCTCTGAAATATTTCACTCAGGGGTTCCAAGATCATATCTGCCAGGCCCTTTAGTAATCTGGGATGTAAACTACCTGGTTCCAGATATTTGAACTCATCCAAAGCAGATAGGTGTTCTCTTATCAATTCCTTGTCTACTTCTATCTGCATTCCTGTTCTGTTTTCCACACAGTGCTGTTTTTGATAGGTTGGCTCTATTTTTCTTTTGTCTAAAGACAGATGCAAAGAAAGAATTAAGGAGTTCTTTTCCTCCTTCCTGACTGTCACTTTCTTGCCATCTTCTTCCATTAGTGGCCCAACCATTTTCCTGAGTTTTTTTTTTACTTATTCCTTACATATTTGAAACAAACTTTTTGTTATTTTTGGCATTTGTTGCAAGCCTTAGTTCATTCTGAGCTTAGCTTTCCTCATTCCCTTTTACAATTTCAGGCTATTTGCTAGTTTCCTTCTCTAGATATAGTCCCCTTTTTCCATTTTTTTTCATTTGTCCTTTTTATCCCTCAGCTTGTCAGAGACTATTTGTGCAACCATGCTGGTCTTGTCTGGGGTCTCTTGTTTTTCTTTCTCTGTGGTATTGTTTTTGTTTTTATCTTTTGTCTTTATTATCTTATTAAATATATTTGCTTGGTTACTCTCCTCAGGCAACAGAGGACTCTTTATAACCATACATTTATTTTTAGATCACATTCTAAATTGCTCAATAATTCTACTTTGAACGAGTTTGTTTGCATTCATGGTCCTAGAGCTTCATCGTGAAACTAGTCTTCTTGAAGAAAGGACTGGTAATCTTACATTTATCCTTTTTGATAATATATGAAAAAAATAAATCTAAACGTGCTTTAAAATCAGGCGAACTCCTGCTGACTAAATTGGACAGAATCTTACCATTTTCTTTAAGACAGTTTTACACTGCCATCTTCTGGGACATTTTTTCCTTTGTTGCTTTTTTAGAAAAAGTCTTAATTTCTAAGTTCCTCCAACCACACCTTCCTTCTGAGTCCCAACAAAGTAATTAAAAAGTTTAAGTCATTGTAATTTTAAAGTATATCCAATTTTGACTTTTTTCAGGTTTGGGGTTCTTTTGATGGAGGCAACTCATTTGTACCATTGATTATACTGATTAATGAGACTATTATAAGGGCAGATTCATGTGTTTACACTCAGGGAATTGTATATGTTTCAGACAAGGCAAATGTTTATTACACTAAAGCAGGTAAGAAATTATTCTAAAATTAAAATTACTTTTGGATTGTGAAGCTTTTAAAATCTGATCTGATGTAAACTGTTGTCTTTCCCCATTAACATTTAGAATAACAAAACATCAAATACTGAAATATCAAGAATAGCAATTTTTAAAAAAACTTTGAATGTATTTATTATAAAAAAAGAAATATCTGCATTAGTCTGTTAAGATAAAGCACTTGTTGGTAGTCTGAAAAGTAAGAAGCTTTTAATGAGCTTAAGCTCTCTAAAGACCAGCTGAATAAATATGTCAAATATTATTTGATAGATAGAAAATAGCAGAAACAGTGCAGCAGCAATAGGGGGTGATAGGGCCAAAAAACCATAAATCCCAAGATGTGACATCTCTAAGGAAAATTTATGCACTTATATCATCATCTGAAAGAGAGAATCAGATGTAATTAGTCCTGAATACCTCCCAGGAGCCACACAACTGATCTCTGTATCAGATACATAAAATATGGCATTCATAATTTTCTTCCTTTCTCTTTCAAACTTACTTTTTGAGCTTGAACTCTGATGATTTCATAGAAACAATCCTGCACTTTTTCTTGTCAAAGCCATAGAAATGGTTTGACAATGCTTTCCTCAAGGCTGAGGGTTTTTAAAAAATTATAGTCAATTTAAAATTGAAGATCAGTATAGGTTGGCTCTATGCTGTCATCAAATTGGACATCTTCCTGTATGAATGTATCCCCTGCACTTGGATACCCCTTTGTCATGGGGGAAGGGCTTCTGTATTCTGTTAAGGTTGAGAGCTATGCTGGAGGTATACCACCAGAAGGTAAAGCAGAAGAGTCACCCAAGCAGATAGGTCTCAACGGAGGAGCCACACTAAGAGTACTCGCAAGCCATTGGCCATGAAGAGTCAACAGAAAAAGAATCCCATACGGGATTGGGCATTGCCCAAGTTAACAAAGACCATGGTAGTTGCTGTGCCTGGGCAGTTGTTGCAAAATGAGTTACAGGTTTGGAGAAAGTCCTGGCAACAGAAACAACCATTCTGTTGGTATCTGGTATTTTACTCCTTCTCTAAATATTATAGCAACTTTCAAGGAATTATTAGAGTCAGAATTATTGATTTTCATTAGGATCAAAGTAGAAAAGGGTGTAGATCTCTTTTGTTCCCTTTCCCATGCTTAGTTCTTGCTTCTAATTAGATATTTATTTTACTGTATTTATTAAGTTTATAAGATTGTTCACATTTATCCACTGAAACTCTGAGAGGGCAAAGGAAATAAGAGATATTACTATATCATATTATTATATAGCACACAAAATCACTGTAGTAAGTGAGATGGGCAGCATATAAATTTAATTCAACAAAATCATTAAATACAAAATAACCCAAGTCTAGTTTCCTCCAATTTGATTATTTGATAGTATCATATCATTCTGACGTTATTATTTAAATTATTATGCAATATATATTTGCTATGCTTAGAGTTGTATGACTGATGGGATTTAAAAGTAGGGTATGTGCAACAAACAAATAAAGCATTGAGATAACAGATATTAAAAGCTGTGATTTAATAACATTTTCTCTGTCATCCATTATTTTCCTGGAAATTACGGTGTCTTTATATTCATCTCAGTTGCTGATTTTTCACGCTGTCCTAATTGGCTAGAATAGAAGAAATTCAGTGCAATCTTCCATTGGCTCTTGAATGTTTTTCATTCATTAATTTTTATGCAGTTTCTATCCACAGACAAAAAAACCTGCCAAAATTGCAGTTTATAAAATACATATATTTTATATGTACTTATAATACTTATAAATATAGAACCACTCCAAAACGAAGCCATCAATACTGCCAATCTCCTTTTTCCTGGTGAAGCACTTTGTACATGTAGATTGGTTTTAGAAACTATTGCTTTAAACATTTGCATTCACTTCTTTCTAAATCAAATATCTTGTATCCTGATTACACAGAGCAAACTCAGTTTGATTAGAAGAAATGTTCTCTTTGAAAATACTTCTGTATGAAGTCATAGAGTTTATGATAACAACATAAGATACACACAAATATTTTTTTCCTCTGTAGGAGCAGTTGTATATACCTTTCTTACAACAATGCCATCTGGTGTTTTCAGAGTGTTCTATGATCATCTGGGAATTTTAAATCATGTAACTTTTAATAACACAACTGAAGATGGTTTGTGGGTTTCTGCGGTGGATATCAGCACTTTAATGAAGGTTTGACTTTTATCATTTATTTGGTGTGCTACTGAAGATGATTTATAAGATGTTACGGTAATGTAAAGATTATTCAGTTTGATTGTATGAAATGCATATTTACTTGCTTTGTAAAGATATTATAGCTACAGTAATTTATTGTATGACCAGCTGGTAAGGCAAAGCTATGACAAAACGTTGAAAGAATTAGAGATTTCTTAGAAACTAATAAGAGTTTTAGAAATTGTTGGCTTTTATTGAATCATATCCATTTCTTAGGTATTGTCAGCAACTATTAGATTTGTAGTTGTAACTGTAACACATAACATATAATTTTAAGATCTAAACTCCCTTAGAATTCTTCTTATGCCTGAATATGAAACATCAAACATGACTTTAGAAGAACACTGGAATGGTCACAACCTGCAAAGATTCCATTTGTCTGCTCAGATACAGAACTGAGCAGCATATTAGCCAGTACATGTAGTTATTCCCCCCTCCAGGTTTCTATTTTTTATTGCAAATTTTTACATATTTTATGAAAAATGTTGTCCGGATCTTTTCTTTTACATCCTCTCATATACATAATCCATTTTACATCATATCTCTGTTTCCAATTTCAGCCATATTATTCTCTTTCCATATTTTTTATCTTAAATGTATTTTCTTCTTAGTACATAAACAATATCACTAATTCCCCTTAATTTCTAATCTCTTACAATAACTTCAACTCCATCACTAAATATGTTTCTCAAATTCCCCATTGAACTCTTTAACATTTAATCTTTGCGAGATCGCTGTTGATACTTTTGCCACTGGATGGTCCTTGTGAACCTAAATGGTCTTGAAGAGATGGTGACAGGGAAGAGGAAGTCTTCCTGATCTCAGGGACACCACAAAGTCCCTGATTGATCCAAGAGAATCTCTTCTTGCCAGCGACAGAAGCACAGCCAAAAGCTGCTGACATTGGGACAGCTCCCGAACGGGAGGAAAGCGGAAAGAGAAAGTGTGTCCATTTGGTGAGGAAATCTTATTGTTATAAAAGAGACTGCCCAGAAAAAAATTAAGCTAAATTAAATTTGAAAACAGAAGAAAATAAGCTGTGAAATTAAGCTACATTGGACAGTGTGTTATCTTTTTTTAAATTTTCTTTTATGGATCATTTTTTGCAAGTATTTCCTATTTTTTAAAGTGAAGAGATTAGTTTTTCTTCTACTACTTCTTTTTTTACCTATGGATTAAAATATTTTTCTTTATTTTTACAATACTGGTTTGGATGTTTTTTTTTTTCTATTTTGCTTCACTTAAGAATTTTGTTTCTTTTAAGCCTGGAATATAAAGAATATATAAAAGGAATGCAAAGGGGGTTGTAATATCAGAGGGAAAGGATGTAACACTGCCACTTGGAGTTGGGAGGCTTGAGTCCTGGAAACATTGCCCTTTCCTTTTTCGCCTTGATCATTTTGACTTTGCACTTCAAGGGTCTTCAGCTTGTTTATAGAGAGTGATAAGGAGAAGAGCATGGGTTGTTTATACAGGAAATCTTTGGGAGCTTCATTGGCAGTTGGAATGTTAGCGTTCTAAATACCATGTATGAAATAAATCATTGTCCAAGGCAGAATCTTCCTTAAAGTTCCCATTTATTCATAACAGGCATGTTAGCACGGCTATGGAATTCCAACTCTGATCTGCATCCTGGAATTCCACCCAGTTGAAAGTTCATGATCGATCCCCACACCCACAAATCCATCACATGTTCCAATCATCATCTTCCACGCTGGCATCTACACCCCTCTGCTTCCGGTCAGGTGTCGAGGTGCGGAGACAAAAGATGACCTTGAGCTTCTATAAACGAATGACAACATACATTCCACAATCCTACTCCTTTCTATTCCCCCCTCCCAACTACTACACTAATGAAACAGCATAGAAAATTATAAGAAAGTGTGGCAGGCCAAAGATCCTAAAAAGAGCATAACTACAGGCCTGACAGGTGGCCTCTCCTCAGAAGAAAAACGTTTCCTGAAAAGAGAATAACATAATGAGAATAACTAATCCTGTGCTGCTGTGGACCATATCGTTGTACGCCACTTCGGCGAAGGGTAGCAAGTCCGACCAGTTGTCTTGCTGATAGTCCACAAAACACCGGATGTATTGTTCCACCACCGCATTGGCTCCCTCTGCTGCGCAGTTCATGCTGGGATGAACCTCTGAGCTCAGTTCTTGTGTGGACCCAATGGATCTCAGGACCTCTCTCCAGAACTTGGCTGTGAACTGGACTCCACGGTCTGAAATGATCCTCTTGGGAACTCCGTGCTGGCGATAAATGTGTTTCACAAACATTTTCGCTAATTCATTTGCGGATGGCAATCCTGAGCAAGCAATGAAGTGTGCCTGCTTAGAAACCAAATCAATAACTGTCCAAATTACTTTATGCCCACTGCTGTCTGGGAGTTCCATGATGAAGTCCATTGTGACCTCTTCCCATGGCCATTTAGGGCTCTCTGCTGCAGGTGCTGGAGGTTCTGGGCTCTTGGATTCAATCATCCATGGCTGGCCTTTTTCCTCTTCTGAGGCCTCCCCCTTGGTAGGACTCTTCGTCACCTGAAGTTGGGGATCCTCTTCCAGAGGTCGGTTGGGCATTTCCCCCTCTGAGGCCTCCCCCTTATTTCGACTCTTTGTCACCTTCAGTTTGGGATCCTCCTCCGGAGATTGTTTGCCCTTTTCCTCTTCCGAGGCCTCCCTCTTGGTAGGACACTTCGTCACCTTAAGTTGGGGATCCTCTTCCAGAGGCTGTTGGCCCAGATGACTTTTCTGTGGTGGCATCTGGGGCCCTCTCTTTACCACTGTGGCAATTGGTACACACATTTGTTCTTCAGCAATTCCCTCCTCCGAGGCCTCCCCCTTGGTAGGACTCTTTGTCACCTTAAGTTGGGGATCCTCTTCCAGAGGTCGTTTGGGCTTTTTCCCCTCTGAGGCCTCCCCCTTAGTTGGACTCTTTGTCACCTTAAGTTGGGGATCCTCCTCCGGAGATTGTTTGCCCTTTTCCTCCTCCGAGGCCTCCCCCTTGGTAGGACACTTCATCACCTTAAGTTGGGAATCCTCTTCCAGAGGTTGTTGGCCCAGACAACTCTTCTGTGGTGGCATCTGGGACCCTCTCTTTACCGCCGTGGTGGTTGGTGCGCACGTTTGTGGCATTGGGGCTGGAGCCAAGCACTCTGACGCTCTGTGGCCAAGTTGACAACAATGGTGGCATTTAATTGGCCCCCACAAGGAATGGAACCTAGTTACATCTCTAAATTTAGGAACCTTTTCATCACACTGGCTTGCTCTCCAACTTGCAGCTTCCCCCTTGGTAAACCCTTCTTCCATGGTGGAGATCGCTTCTCTGTAGGAAGGTGGGGTAAGAACCTTTTGGGGCATTGCAGATGCACCTTGTCCCGCTTCCCATTCTGCAGGCCTCTCTTTGGTAATCCCTTCTTCCATGGAGAATTCTTCTCTGTAGGAAGGTGGGGTAAGAACCACTTGGGGCATTGCAGATGCACCTTGTCCCGCTTCCCATACTGCAGGCCTCTCTTTGGTAATCCCTTCTTCCATGTTGGAGATTGCTACTCTGTAGGAAGGTGGGGTAAGAACCACTTGGGGCCTTGCAGGTGCACATTTTCCCGCCATCCATCCCGCAGGCCTCCCTTTGATAATACCTTCTTCCATGGAGATTTCTTCTCTGTAGGAAGGTCTGGTAAGAACCTTTTGGGGCCTTGTAGGGGAGACTGGAACTGGTGGGGAGGCCAATCCCTCAGTTGGCCACTGCCCAGCTTTCTGCCATGGTGCCATCTGCTGAGGGAGGGCAGGTGCCCACTGGCATCCCTCCCATCCATGACCTGGGGTTAAGACCCATCCCGGGGTTGCCTGCTTCACAGGTTGCAGCTCAACCAATGATGGCTGGCTAGGGGGGTTTATGTGCCAAGGACCCTCCTGCTGGCTTGGAGGAGTTATGGGCCAAGTAGGTGCCCTCTGCTGGCTTGGAGGATTTTCCCATGCTGATGGCAAAGGAGGTGGCCAGTGGCATCTCATCCATCCAAAATCTGGGGAAAAAAACCCAATCTGGTTTTGCTTCATTTACTGGTTGCAGCCCCATTTGTGGTGGCTTGCAAGTGAAAGATGCTGGCAAAATCCCTTCTTCCTGCCTCGGTTGAAATTCCCATTTTGAAAGGGAATCTTTCTCCCAGTTAGTTGCAGGGTAATAAGCCATTTCATTTATTGCCATCTGGAAGGAGCCCAAACCTCCGTTCTAGGTTTTTTTTTTCTCAAAGCCTTGCTTCCAAGCTGGGGGGAAGGAGGGGGAGCATGCACTCACATTTTGCTGAAGAAGTTTGGTCTGAGACTTTCATTCCTCTTGTCGTTTCTAGTCTGCAGAATCTTTTCCCCTCCTGCATTCCTCCAGATGCAATAAAACTGGAAGCAGCATTCCATTGCCTTTGAAGTTCCGGCACTCAGCTTCTTATCACCAAAAGCTTCTCATTATTTCTTCGCTGATATTTTACGCTGTCCCGGTCAGCGTTGGGAATGCAGCACCCCCCATCACCAGCTCCTCCATCACCAGCCCCTCCCCCCTTGAGAGGGGAAGGGTGCTAGTGAATTATTTTAAAGGAGAGAGTTGGAATAATGTTAGCGTTCTAAATACCATGTATGAAATAAATCATTGTCCAAGGCAGAATCTTCCTTAAAGTTCCCATTTATTCATAACAGGCATGTTAGCACGGCTATGGAATTCCAACTCTGATCTGCATCCTGGAATTCCACCCAGTTGAAAGTTCATGATCGATCCCCACACCCACAAATCCATCACATGTTCCAATCATCATCTTCCACGCTGGCATCTACACCCCTCTGCTTCCGGTCAGGTGTCGAGGTGCGGAGACAAAAGATGACCTTGAGCTTCTATAAACGAATGACAACATACATTCCACAATCCTACTCCTTTCTATTCCCCCCTCCCAATACTACACTAATGAAACAGCATAGAAAATTATAAGAAAGTGTGGCAGGCCAAAGATCCTAAAAAGAACATAACTACAGGCCTGACATAGAGAGAAGTGAAAACAAAGTCTTGTTTTGAAAGATTATAAATGAACTTGTGTCAATTCTAATAAAAAAGTTTTGAATGCTAGAGTGGCACAACATCAAAAAGAAACCTTAACATTGCAAAAGATTATGTTTGAAATTCAAAAATTATTAGAAGTAATAGAGAAAATTGAGAAGAGATTGGAAAACATAGATTGTAAAACAGTAAAATTTGATGGAAAAATTGAAGATGTTCATCAAATGGAAAAAGTGGAGGTTAGAGTCCTAAAAACTGAAGGGAAAAATGAACAAAGAGACAAGATAATTGTGGATACCAACAGTGAACTTAACGTGGTTGGAAATGGAAAGAGTGGAATATGGAAAGGGGAGATAGATGGACAGGAGCTCTACCCCAGATTTCAAGGTATAGAAGAAGAAAAAAGGGAAGAATTGATGGAGCTAAGATAAGAAATTTTGTCAGAAGCACTATTGATAACCAAAGATAAGTTGATTAAAGAAGCAGATGGAGGGTTTCAAGATTATATAAGATATGCAACAAGCAACAAGTTGCGAAGAGAAGTCCATACAAATTTTATTAAGGAAACAACCAGAAGATTAATCCCACAAATGGCAAAAGACATAAGATTGCACTATTACTGGAAAGACACAGGTTGATATATGAAAGCTTATAATAAAAATTAGTCAAATTTATTTAAATTTAGAGCATTATGTAAAAATTGAAGTGATAATGGTTATAGTTAGATAAATAATTGATAATGATAACAATGTATGCATATGTATTGGTTTGATAAGAGGAAATTTGATATAAATTGCAAATGGTGACTACGAAAGGAAGTTTAGAAATTCTGTTATGTATGAAAGCTTATAATAAAAAATTAAATCAAATTTAGTTAAAAATAACATATATATATATATATATATATATATATGTATGTATGTATGTATGTATGTATGTATGTATGTATGTATGTGTATATATATATATATATGTATGTATGTACTGGTATGATAAAAGGAAATTGGATATAAATTGTAAACAGTGATTAAGAAAGGAGATCTAGAAACTTTGTTATTAAATATAATCAATTTTTATTTAGAACATGTCATAAAGATGTAATGTTACTGGATGATAATGGAAACAGTTAATGGAATGCCATTATGTGATTTTTCTTTACATTTTGGAATATTTTATATAAAAGGACGTAAAAACAATTATAGTCAAATGAAGGTTGAGGTATGATGATAGTAATATATAGTAATATATATATATAAATGAAAATATATATGATTTAAAATATATAACTTGATATGAATTGTAGGTGATGACTGTGGAAGGGATGCATGAAAGTTTTTTGTAACCAATTGACACACTTTCTACAATTTGTAATGGAAGATGGTTTTGTGGTGTTCTTTGTGTTTTGTTTGTCTGTGTTTATTCAAAAATAAAAAATTCTTTAAAAAACATTTTATCTTTGTTTCTTAATTTAAATTATCTTCAAAGTTAAACTAAATTGCCATTTCACATTTCATCTGTTGGTCTGTTTTGGTGTGAGTGGCATACATTATCAAAATCATTCTTTTACGTAAAGACCATGTTGCTTTGATTCATGTTCCAGTGTTGGATATTTTTATAGTGTGTCGGAAGACACATAAAAGTAAGTTGAATAAAGTGACAATGAATTACTTGAATCTGCATGGCAAAACAAGAAGAGACAGGATCAAGGATCAATTGGTTGTGAATAAATAGAAATTGAATATGGACTGAATATAAGAAAGAGTGGTCTATATGCTGCCTGGAGACGTGAATGTTCATGCATTTTGGTGTATTCATTGTGCCATATTGTTGATCAAGAACCCTTTAGATTTTTTTCCTAAAATAGTTAAAAATCTATTTGAAGAAATTAAATAATTACTTCTTCACTTTATTTCAGGAGACTGACTTAGGTTTTGATGGTCCTTTATCTCCACATTATGTTACTGAAGAGCAAATGCTGTTTTTTCACCACGGGCCACCAAATACTATGCCAACGTTCTCCAACTTACAAAGCGGAAAGCGCTTAGATTACGAGTAAATACCAATAGTATATAAATTATTTCAGGTTTTTAAAAATTACTCTGGTATTATGAATTTTAAAACATTGTCTAATGTTTAAGAAAAATAAATAGCACTCTTTCTTAAAATACAGATTTAAGGGACAGAACTTGTAATATGAATATGACTTGTAATATTTCTTCCAAATGAAATCACATTTGTCAGCATCTGAAATTAAATTATTCCAGTAATGCAGAATTGAGATTATACAAGACCCCCTTAACATTTCTTTTTGATTAGAGTATAGAGACCTGATTTGCACACCATGGTAAAGTATAATATGATTTGTTTGGTTTGGGTTCAGCATGCTATATGAACCCAGCCATTGTGGTTTGGGAATCATACGTAGCTGGAGAATTGGCATAACAGTAGCAATTTTTTACAGGCTACTAAAGGTGTAGAGTGGACAGGGCTGACATTTTCAGCTATTCTTGATGCCAGGAGGGACTTGTCGTCTCTTATTTTAAAAAGAAGACAATGAAATACCGTGGCACCTACAATATTTTTTTTTATTTCTGTGACAAAATTTTCTAGTGTCGGAGTTGAAAAAAGATTAAAAGTAAACTCTGGATAGATGTTGGAAAAGTTCAAAACAACTGGGAACTGGGGATTTGCTAACAACTGCAGAAAGTATTCTAATAAAAGTAGATTAATTATTTCTATTGCCATTACATAACCAATATAAGCCTTTGGCATTGATTGAAGCTGCTGAGAAAGATAATAATTTCTGTAAATACTAGAAAATGAAAGCCAAAACTGATCAGGGAAACTGACTGTTTACCCAAGATCTTTATGTCAGTGTCCTTTTTGGTGGCTTTTCTGGTAAATTAACGTCTGTTGAATCTGTCTGTTAAAATCTGCAAATACAATATCTATAATCTTTCAGGGATGATCCGATATGGTTGAGAAATTTCAACCATCTTTGGTTCTCCTGTTAGTATGAATATCAGACAAGAAGGTGTATAAGAGCTTGCATGCTTGAAGAAACTGTTAACAATATAAGGGAAGATACACATATGCTAATATGCCATTTGATGGGTCTACTCCTTGGACAAATTTGGCAACCATTGTAAATAATGCTTAATGCTGAAAACCTTCTCATTTCAAAAGTTAATGAGTCTCCCATAAAGCAATAATATGTTCTCCGAGTCAGCTTCTCCATATCCATATGTTGCAGATTAATTGAAGTTATGGATAGGTTTTGTAAGAAGTTTCAGTACTTACAGAGTTATAATTAAATATAAAAGTTCAATTTATATTCATGTTACTTAAAGTAAGCAAATTCATGGAGAGTTTTCAAATCTATTCAAATTGTGGAGTTTGACCCACATATTAGAACCCTGCTGCTTAATAAAAAGTCCTGGAATAATATCAAGCCAACTACCCATAAAATGGAAGAGAATACTGATGGCCACAATGTGTCTGCTACAATGACTTTGAAAAGGAAAGGTATTATGACTCTTAGTAAATCCTTAATAAAAGCATCATCAGAACAGCTTATAGAGGAAACTTTAAATCAAAACTCTTTCTGACAATTCTACCTACCGCTGATAGTCAAGATTCAGAATTATAAGATACACACAATCCCCTGTTAATTCTTAAAATTTATTGATAAAATGTTACCTTGTGACATGTCAATGATAAATAATTTCAAACTTATCTTCCCTTCCTTAAGCTTTGTCCCTTATCTTATAAACAGTAGAATTTAGGAGGAAAAACAAGCCCACAAATCCTATGAGGCAGTGGTGGGGTCCAATTTTTTTTACTACCAGTTCTGTAAGTGTGGCTTGGTGGGCATGGCTTAGTGGGGGTGACAGGGGAACGTTATTATAAAATCTCCCCCCTCTCACTCCAGGGGAAGGTTACTGCAAAATCCCCATTCCCTCCCGATCAGCTGGAACTCGGGAGGCAGAGAATAGATGGGGATTGGGCCAGTTAGAGGTGGTATTTACCAGTTAAAAGTACTCAAAATTTTTGCCACCGGTTCTCCAGAACTGGTCAGAACCTGCTGAATACCACCTCTGCAATGAAAAGTATGGAGATGCCCTTAAACTTGACATCCTGCTGAACTCCACTAAACCGCAATGAACAGAGAATGAGTTTATTTATCATGGTGCTTGTTCCAGAGTTTTTAATCTGAATATTAAAAATCAAGATCACCTTCTCTTATAATATATAGAATCAAGGATGAGTTATTTCCTCGAATGGGAACCCCTTAGAACTGCGATGGCGAACCTATGGCACGTGGGCCACAGGTGGCACACAGTGCCGTCTCTGTGCATACGTGAGCCATTGTCCCAGTTCGGCTCTGCTGCGCATGCGCATGTACCTCCCAGCAGCCAGCTGATTGTTGGGTCTCTGCCATGCATGCATAGGAGCGGAGCACGCATGGGGGCCATAAGAATGGGGGGTGGGGCAAGTGCAGTGGCCCGCACATTCATGCATGTGGGGCATGTGAGGGGTGCCTGCACATTGCATTTTGGGGGTTCAGGCATATGCATGTGCATTCATGTGCCTGCGTGCATGCTTTGGGCACTCAGTCCAGAAAAGGTTAGCCATCCCTGCCTTAGATGACAGGTGTTAACAGCAGAAACACATGCTACCTCAAAGCAGAAAACAGGACCAAGCCTAGAATGTTTCTGAGAGAAAAAGCTATAATTGTGGTAGATATAGAATGCAATTGGACAAAACTATCAAGATAATAATATTTACTTTTTTTTTTAAGGCCAGGAGGATCAGGTATAATTAACACAATCTTCACACGTGCAAATCCTGAAGGAACTGTAACATCTGTCTTGGTAGATGTTCTGGAGGATTTTCCTGTTGAGTCTGTAACTGACAGCCCTTGTACAGCAAATACTTTAATCATTCAACCTCTTAATGCTACCTCTAAATTATATCAACTTGCACTTACTACTGCAGGTATGTCAATCGTTCGATAATGAAGAACTTTTGGTTCTGAATTTGCTTAGGCGAGTCCTGCTTCTGTACCCTTCAGTATTTCTCTTAAATATCAACATTTTCTAAATTCTGAACAGCTATACTTGTTAATGCCTTAAGTGTACTACTGTGGTATCTGAAATCCTTTGGAAATCCTATAAGAACAAGAAAAAATTGTTATGCCTAGAATGTTAAAAGCCATATTTTTTGTTATACAAAATGAATGGTATTCCATTTCAGCTGGATACCATGGGTCAAGATCCAACTTAGCAAATCTCTTGAAAACATTGTAAAATTCCAAATTATGGTTTCTCAAACACACATTCAATGTTTCCTCAACCTGGTCAGGGAGCTAAATCCTATAAAGGTGTTTATTATGGTGAGACTTTTGAACTATCAAGACTGAAATTTCCCAGAACCCAGGAAAAAATAACAAGCAGCAAATGGCAGATCTTCCTGATCAATTCCCTATTCTCCATAAAGCCCAACCCCTCCTTTAGGTAGGAGCTCTCTCTTGATTTCTTCTTTTTCATGCTATTACATTGTCTGTTGCAACCATCTTCTAGTCCGCTTGACGTTCAATCACTTCACTCCACGGGGTCCAAAAGTTCATTTAGCAGGAGTGGCTCTGTTCTGTTTGCATTCAGACTGCTTCCAGCAGTCTCAAGTCAAAAAGAGCTCCACTCCAACCATCACTTCTCCTGTGAAAGGCACCTGTATATTTCTCCACATTCCTATGCACACTTTGACTACTGATTGTCCCTGATGGATGTATAGGTTACACAACTGGACCAAAGACCTCAACTGGCTCCTCAGATGTGTGCCCTTTCCCTGTACCATTTCTTTACATTGTGTTCTCTTCCAAGGGATTATCAGCTAGCATTTACCTCCTCCTGGCTCCCCCGTTGTCTGCCTCCTTCATCAGCCTTTCTTTTATTCATATACTGCATCTTTGCATTTCTGAGTCTGAAAAATTGATTTTTGTTGAATTAAAACTTTATTTCCAGTGGCTATAGTCCTTTTCAGACACATTTTTAGATAAACAAAACATGGTTTCCCGCACTTCAGAAGGAGACACAGATGCTATGCTAATAAGGCTAATTATCATCTTTATTAAAAGGCTGATAATGAAGCCTAAAAAATCCAGGTAATATTGACACTTGGAATGCTTTTGTCACTTTGGGCTACAGTGTTTCAGTTGGTTGTGGGCTATCCTCAATAGCTCATTGGTTTCTTGGCAGAGAATCATCCATTCAACTGGGCTAATGTTTGTTTGTTCGTTTGTTTATGTCCTACCACTTTTATTTTTAGAAGTAACTTGGGTCAGTTAACATATCCAACACACCTTATCACGTGTGCATTCTAAACTTTCTGCAGAATATATCTTTGCCTTTCCAGTACTGCTGAAGCACCATAGTGGTTAAGAACTTCACTTGGCATAAAGAATATTGTCAATTTGGAAGGCTTTATCTTGGTTTTCTTCCCCACATATTTGCCATTTTCTGCATCACCTGAGACAGAACCCTTTCATCCTCAGTTCCCAGAAAGCTGATAGTTGTGTTTGTTTCCTCATTCTAAAGAAGAATGACAAGCGGAATTAATCTAAGTGTGCTGTCATACATGGCTAGCAAACTATGGTGAAAATGTGCCTTTTATTGTTAATTAAGGTAATTAACAATAAAATATTGTTAATTAAGGTTCCTTATACTAAGTGAAGCTGGCATAGGCCAGGCAATTATTTTTGAATAAATTAGTCTTATTCATTTTAATGTCAACTCATTTTAATGACAGCTCTCTGTGTGTAATTTTTTTCAGGTACTAATGTATTTAAAGCAACTGATGTTGAAAAGACAGTGGTGATTCCAGGCACTAGCAGTTTCTTTATCACTGCGGTTGTGGATGATTATAACGCTTTAGGAATGGCCACTTTGCCTGAAAAAATGCTTCTAAACCACAGTTTTCCACCTGATGAGTGGTTTCTGTATGACTTTGGCACAACAAATGGCAGAAAATGGAAAATTGTAGTTGACGAATGTAGATATGTAGTACAACAGTTTGATGATCTACCACTCCATGCCATTAAATACCTGGATCTTGGGGGGAAATTGCATTTTTCATTCAGAGTAACTCCAGTTAATACTGGTAAGAACCACTGGAATCATGCATGTATCTTTCTCTCTTTTTTAACTCTCAATGTGTTATAGATGTATGTACAATAGGTTTTTACAGCAGGGAAATATTAATTTAAGTTAAATGTATGTTTTTAATAACCTCAGTGCAAATATTCACTGCTATTCATGGGTAGGCAGCTCTGCCTTTTTTATCTTTAAAATGTTCAAAATAGAAATATCAGGCTCTGAAATGCATAATTCATTTATCTGCTTCTCAATCTGTAGAGAAGGCTGAAAAATGTCATCCCTGGCCCCCACTACAACCTTCTGAAGCAAAATTTCTTAGATGGTGATTGACTCTATACTGGGGAAAAATACTATCCTTGCCTAATTAATCATTAATTGCCTTTCAAGCTCTTATCAATTTTAATGTAAAATTATAATAATAAAATTATTAGCATAGGTAACTAGAATCAAAAAGATTTAAATAGGACAATACTGGCAGTTCTCATTTATTGACCACAATGGGACAGGCAATTGGGTTGTTAAACAAAACAGTTTTTAACTAAAGTTGTGATTGTATTTGTGATTTTACTTCATTTTATAGACGGGGTGGGTTCCTGCCAGTTCTAACCTCTTCTATAGAAGACGTTCCACAAATCTACTGCACCATTTAGAACCAGTTCCAGCTCCCTCCCCCCCACCCATCCACACCACGCTTGCCCCGTCTGCTGCTCACTGATTGGCTGGCTCACCAATTGCCCCGCCCACCTCTAAGAGTCCTATCTAAACCTTAAAGTCTTAAAGCTGTCAAGTTTGAACATCCCTGGTTTTTTTTTGTAAAGGATTAGGGCTGCAAGGGTCTTGTGACTTGACAGCTTTAAGACTTGCATGCTTCAAATGCCAGAGTTTCCGAACCAACATTTTGGTTGCTAAGCAAGAGTGTTGTTAAGTGAGTTTCACCAAATTTTACAAGTTGGCCATGCCCACCCACTCACATGACTGCCAAGCCACTCCCACTCGATCACATGGCTAACAAGCCACTCCCACTCGGTCACATGGCCAGCAAGCCACTACCACAAAGCAGGCCACACCTATAGAAGAGGTTCTAAAAAAAATTGAAACCCACCACTGGGTATAGAGTAATAGAATAATAGAGTTGTAAGGGATTTCAGAGGTCTTCTAGTCCTAACACAACTCAAGCAAGAGACTCTATACCATTTTTGACAAATAGCTGTCCAATTTCTTAAAAATCTCTAGTGCACCCACAACTTTTAAAGGCAAGCTTTTCCACTGGTTAATTATTCTGACTGTCAGGAAATTTCTCCTTAGTTGTAAGTTGGATCTCCCATGATTAGCTTCCAGCCATTGCTTCTTGTCCTGTCTTCTGGTGCTTTGGAAAAGAAGCTTGGGAATTTTTGAAAAATGAGATTACAAAAGCCCAGTCTAACACAATTCCAATGAAGAAGAAAAATAACTGCTCTCAAAAGAAACCAGCATGGCTGCACAAAGAGCTCTCTGATAAACTGAGCACAAAAATGACAAGTATAAAAAGTTAAAAGACAGGTACATAACTAAGGCAGAATATCCCAAGCCTGCAAAGATGAAGTCAGGAAAGCTAAATGAAGTAAGGCTTGTGACAAAAGAAATAAATAACAAAAAAAAGCTTCTTTAAACATGTAAAAAACAAGAAAAAAGTCAAGGAAACTATTGGTCCATTAATGGGAGAAAATGGCAAGACATTTGTTTTATTTATTTTATTTATTTGAATTTAGTTTGTCAAACATATACGAGATAATGTGTATAAGTATAAACATGGACATGAGCACATGCAATGAGTACAAATAAATGGGGACAGTAGGACAGGGATGGTAAGCACACTGGTGCAATTATCCACACCCTCTTACAGGCCTCTTGTGAATGGGGTAAGTTCTACAGTAGACAGTTTAAGGTTAAAGCTTAGATTAACGTTAGAAGAAGTAATAACGGAGTCAGGTAGAGCAATCCAGGCATTGACCACTCTATTGCTGAAGTTGCATTTTCTGCAAACGAGTTTGGAGCAGTTTATCTTGAGTTAATATCTACTGTTTGCCCGTGTATTATTGTGGTTGAAGCTGAAGTAGTCCTTGATAGGTAGGATGTTGTACCAGACAATTTTGTGTACTATGTTTAGGTCAGACTGCAGGTGACATAATTCAAGGTTGCCCAAGCCCAAAATTTCAAGCCTGGTAACATAAGGTATTCTATTGTGACCAGAGGAGTGGAGTACTCTTCCCAAGAAATACCTCTGGACCTGCTTGATTGTATTAATGTCCAATATACAGTATGGATTCCAGGCAGAAGAGCTATATTTGAGGATTGGTCTGGCAAAGGTTTTGTATGACCTAATTAGCAGTACAGTATTACTGGAGAAAAAGCTTCACAAAATTAGGTTAACAACTCTTAGTGCCTTTTTGGCAATGCTGTTACAGTGAGCTGTGAGGCTTAGATCATTTGAGATAATTACTCCTAGGTATGCAACATGTTGATATGCAACATGGAAAATTGCTCAATTCATTTTTTGCATCTATCTTTACACAAAAGGAAAAAATATTCCAACATATCAAAAACAGTGCCATAAAAAACAGATTAGGAATACAAGTTAAAATAGGCCAAAAAATGGTAATAGAACATCTGTCCACCCTAGATGAATTCAAATCACCATGACCAGATGGATTACAAACCAAGGTCCTGAAGGAACTGGCAGATGTGATCTCAGAACCACTGAACTATATCTGTCAAAGATTTTGGAACACTGGGAACTACCAGAGGACTAGAGCTGATGTAGCTCCCATTTTCAAAAAAAAGAAAAATAATGGATCCAGCAAACTACAGACCTATCAGCCTTACATCAATACTTGGGAAGTTCTGGAAAAGAAATCAAGCAATGAATCTGCAAACACCTAGAGGCAAACAAAGTCATAACCAAAAGCTAACATAAGTTTGTCAAAATCTGATCATGCCAGTCAAATCTTATTGCATACTTTGACAAAATGACTGTTCTGTAGGGAGAACGAGGCAGACAGGAACTGAGGCAAGGCCGTTGAAGCTAACACAATTTTTATTATCAGTATAACATGGCAAAATGTAAGACAAACCTCGACCCGGCAAACAGCAACATTTGACAGCTGACAGCACTTTTTATACTAGAGCTGTCAGACGCTGAACCAATAGAATGGCTGCATTCTCCCACCAGCTGGCTGCTCGTGTCTCAACCAATCAGGGGCCAGCAATGATAGTCAATGGCGTTGTAGCCTCTAGGACTTGACACCCCTCTCCTCCCAGTTAGCACATGCGTTGTCAGCCAAATACGCTGGCCGGCATCGGCTCCACCCAGATCGCCTTAGTTCAGAGGCGGTGGCCAAAGGAAGAGCCGCTGGTGGAGAGTCTTGTGGAACATCAGGAGACTGTGCAGTTGAGTCGTCAGGAAACTTGACCACTGCAGGACTGACCGAATTCTCATATAAGCCTGGTGAAGGACAGAAAGAGGGAGTAGTGACCTTCCTCCCATATTTAGGCATACCAGGGGTTGTAACACAAATATATACTTATTTCCCTGGCTCAACTGATAAGGAGGCGATCCTGTGGCTTAGTGGCTAAGGCTCCTGCCTGAGATATATAACAGCACAGGTTCAAATCGCAGTAAGGGTATGGCTAGCTGATGAGAGCTAATTAGCTCGAAATAGATCTATACTAGTCTCCCTTTATTTATTTATCAGTACAAATACAACACAAATATAAAAGGCAACATTAAAAATAAGAATATGGTTTTCTGCCTGCATGGTCTTCTGTGATGAAGCCGAAGGACAGAAAGAGGGAGTAGTGACCTTCCTCCCATATTTAGGCATACCAGGGGTTGTAACACAAATATATATATATATATATATATATATATATATATATATATATATATATATATATATATATATATATATATATATATATATATATATATATATATATATATATATATATATATATATATATTCATACATATATATACACATACGTGTGTGTGTGTGTGTGTGTGTGTGTGTGTGTGTGTGTGTTACAACCCCTGGTATGCCCAAATATGGGAGGGAGCTCACTACTCCCCCTTTCTGTCCTTCGGCTCATTACAGAAGACCATCCAGGCAGAAAACCATATTTTTATTTTTAATGTTGCCTTTGCTATGTTTGTGTTGCATTTGTGAATGCCGTCGATATAGTTTACTTGGACTTCAGTAAGGCATTCGATAAGGTAGACCATAACCTACTACTAGATAAAGTAGAAAAATGTGGGTTAGACAGCATCACCACCAGATGGATTCATAACTGGCTGACCAACCGCACTCAACGTGTAGTCCTGAATGGAACTGCATCTACATGGAGGGAAGAATGCAGTGGAGTATCCCAAGGCTCTGTTTTGGGCCCAGTACTCTTCAACATTTTCATGAATGATTTGGATGAGGGAATAAATAGGGAACTCATTAAATTTGCAGATGACACTAAGCTGGCAGGAATAGGCAACACTCCAGAAGGCAGGCTTAAGATACAGAAGGATCTTGACAAACTTGAACATTGGGCACTATCTAATAAAATGAAATTCAATGGTGAAAAGAGTAAGGTTCTACATTTAGGCAAGAAAAATGAAATGCACAGGTACAGTATAGGTGGCACCTTGCTCAATAGTAGTAACTGAGGGATCTTGGGGTCCTAGTGGACAACCATTTAAATATGAGCCAGCAGTGTGCAGCAGCTGCCAAAAAAGCCAACACAGTTCTAGGCTATATAAACAGAGGGATAGAATCAAGATCACGTGAAGTGTTAATACCACTTTATAATGCCTTGGTAAGGCCACACTTGGAATACTGCATTCAGTTTTGGTCGCTACAATGTAGAAAAGATGTGGAGACTCTAGAAAGAGTGCAGAGAAGAGCAACAAAATGATTAGGGGACTGGAGGCTAAAACATATGAAGAATGGTTGCAGGAACTGGGTATGTTTAGCTTAAGAGAAAGAAGGACTAGGGGAGACATGATAGCAGTGTTCCAATATCTCAGGGGTTGCCACAAAGAAGAGGGAGTCAAACTATTTTCCAAGGCACCTGAGGGTAGAACAAGAAGCAATGGGTGGAAACTAATCAAGGAGAGAAGCAACTTAGAACTGAAGAGAAATTTCCTGACAGTTAGAACAATTAATCAGTGGAACAGCTTGCCTCCAGAAGTTGTGAATGCCCCAACACTGGAAGTCTTTAAGAAGATGTTGGATAGCCATTTGTCTGAAATGGTATAGGGTTTTCTGCCTAGGCAGGGGGTTGGAATAGAAGACCTCCAAGGTCCCTTCCAACTCTGCTATTGTATTGTATTGCAATATGTAATTACTAGCTCCAGTTAATAGCTTTATTTAGCTTTATTTGTTTTTCAGAAATTATAATCTGCGTAAATGGTCTGTAAAATAATAGGTGTTCCTCTTCTTATTTGAAATTATTCTGCAGAAAACCAATAGTAAAAATAAATATAATTTTCATGGTTGTTTCAATCCACAGCTTTCATAGTGTTTCATCAGTATCTGATGAGAGTAATAGTTGGAAAGCCTGCTCTATTAGATCTGAGTACACAAGATTACTGGGATGATAATCATAGTTATATATTGAAAATCTTTGTTCACAATAAATTTTTTGAACAGGTAATACCCAAACTGTTTTGCTCAATTGTTTGATAGAGTTTACTATGTAGCTAGATCTCAAATGTTTAGGCGAGCCCTTTCTATCCAATACATATTGCACAATAAACTTGTTTTGATCTGCTTAAGTATAAATCTCTTCTCGGGATAGGTATAATATAGGGAATGAATATTAAAGAGTATTAACTGTAACACAGAGATTCCAGTCTGAACTAATATACAGGTCAGAATAAACGTGGAGTAGTTCAAAGAGTTGTAAACAAATGATCTTCTTCAGGTATTCTCAACCAGTGGTTGTCATCCCTTCAATTCCCAAGTTTATTCCTGCCACCACACAGGTAGATAGTGAACTCTAAGATGAAGGAAGCTGTGTGCTTCCAGCCACAATAGACTTCCCAGGATCAATTGCCATGTGGAAGGAAGGAAGGAAGGAAGGAAGGAAGGAAGGAGGGAAGGAAGGAAGGAAAGAGGGAGGGAGAGAGAGACACACAAGAAATAAAGGAAGAAGGGAAGGAAGGAAAACAAAGGAAGAAAACAAAGAAAGAAAGAGGGAGCGAGAGACAGAAGAAAGAAAGGAAACAGAAGGAAGAAAAAGAAAGAGAACTTATGATCACAACTGAGCCCAAAATATTGGTTGCTAAGCAAGAGTGTTGTTAAATGAGTTTCACAACATTTTACAAGTTGGTCACTCACATGCATGACCACCAAGCTATGCCCACAAAATAGGCCACACCTACAGAATAGGTTCTAAATTTTTTTGAAAACCACCACTGGAAGAAGGGAAAAGAAGGAAGGAAGAAGGGAGGGAGGGAGGAGGGATTTTCCATATCTGATTCTGCAAAATAATCAGATAAAATAACAATGTAAAAAACACATATATAAATTGTAAAATTTCATATTAATGTTAGAAAAACCAAAGATATAAACCCCAGGCAACAAAAGGATAAAAATGGCCAGCTCAACAATGGAACCTTCTCAGTAATTTCTACCGTGTTTCCCTGAAATTTTCTTTTGACCCCCCCCCCAAAAACAGGGATTATTTTAGCACATGCGCTCATGTAATTCTACATGATATTTGGAACGCTGACATCTGATGGGCTTATTATCTGGGGAGGTATTATTTTTGGGAAAACAGGGTAGAACCCTGGGAGCCACAGACAGGTCTGAGGGCCTTTTGGCAAAGTAAGTTCCAAACATTAGAGCATTGGAACATCAAAGAGACTTTCCCCTCACATATAATTTTAATCCCTCTTAGTCACAGTCTCTATTTGCAAATACAGAAGGACCCCTAAACCATGATTGTGTTCCTGGACAGGAAATGCCTGTCTGTTTAGGGATAACACTGATACCAACGAAGAACCATGATGTATAAACTGCAACTCATTAATGCTTTTGATTCAATCTGAACCTGTTTTTTCCTGTTCAGACCTTAACAGTTACCAAAAAGGCAGCAAATCAGAACAGCAGGATCTTCCTCATAGGGCAGCATAGTATAGTATAGTATAGTATAGTATAGTATAGTATAGTATAGTATAGTATCGTATCGTATCGTATCGTATCGTATCATATCGCATGGCATGGCATGGCATGGCATAGCATGGCATAGCATAGCATAGTCCATCAGCACATTGGATGACTCTCCCAGGAGTTTCATATAAAAGTTACAAAGCAAGAGGTTGATGTATGCCTTAATTAGCGGTTATGGGACAACCTCTCCTTCTCCACTGCAACCGATAGAAACCATTCAGAAGTAATGAGCAGAATTACTTCAAAACAATGCCCCCAAACCTCCCTGCAGGTGGTCCAGAAGATGCTATGATCAATAATATCAAAACAGACCAGAAATGCTCAAATATATAAGACAGCACCTCGCAAACAGGTGTTTTCCTTTCTGCAGATTTTCTCAGGTGGAAACCAGGCAGCTTAAATGGAAACTTTGCTCACATGTACTTAAACATGTCATAATGTTTCATGAGATTACAGTGCATATGTTGATAAAGCAGGATCCACAATTCAATATAGAGTTTTATTCACATTCAAGCAAACTGCCATCAGAACCCTTCTTGCTCTGCTCAAGCAGGAAGAAGAACAGTTAGGGAGGTAAGGATGAGTGACCAGTGTGTACAGACCCATCACTCTCCATACATAAGCCACTGACTTCTAGAAGAATGCCTGAAGAAGTTTGTATGAAGGCAGGAATTCATCTGGTCCAGTCTAACTACCCTACATTAAATTGTGACATGTACTATCTTGTGCCCAATTAAATTCCTAGTATTTCTAGGACTACACTGCAAGATTTCTGAAAGCAACAATATATACTTTTTTAAATGGAGAATTTTTGTGTTATTGTTTCTCATTAGCTGACTTGAAAGATTCTCTTAAAATGCATACATTATATTTGCTGTATTTCAATGTACAAATAATATCACCACTGAAGATATATTTCTCCCGCCTAGAATTCTTGAACTATTGTAATGAAAGACAGCTTAGCTATTTAAGCATTTTAATGTTTGAGCTTTTGTAGATAATGTCTTATGATGGGATAATAATTATTTATTTTATATTGGGGCAAATTAATATAATGCTTTTTAATTATCATCCCTAGGGTAAAACTACCTTAGCTGTGATTCTGCCATATGGCAGTCTCTTATGTGATGTTCTATGTATTGTATTAACCTTGAAGAGTTCCTGCTCCTACCTTAAAGCAGCACACTATGTTCTACCTTATAAACTGTCTTCATCCGACTGGCTGTCTTCGGCGAATACCTTCGGGTACAATTATTCGGGGATCAGTAAATATTTGAAGGTTCTGCCGGTAAGGATACTGAAGAATTTTCAAAATGCTCTAGACAGGAGAAAACAAAAATGTAGAAATATGGTCTCTGGCCACTACTGTTTCAGAGATGGACCTAATCAGACACCTGGGATCAGGGTATGCAACTGAATTACATTGTATTCATTCCTTTAATTGGGAAATGAATTATTATTTTTAAACTATAAGGAAACTATAGCAAATTTGTCATGGGTAAGATATAGTTGAGTGTGCTTTGCTTATTTGTGAGATAGCATTGGTTAGCAACATATCAAGTGTAATGATGAGGAAAACAAGGTTGAGAGAATTTGACAATCTTCAGTGTACAATCATTCCAGTAGTGGCTAGTCTTCCTGACTCTCCATATGGACGCTAGAAGTTAAGAGAAACTCTCAATTGATGCAGTGATGTCCCCAAGGTGAGATAAAAAAAGTCAAGATGGCAGCCACAAAGGGTTGCTGAAACTCTGCTCATATTTGTATGTTTACTGTGTGTGCAATCCACGTAAAAAGCAGACAGAGCTTCAATCTCATAACTGTCATCTTGATTTTTTTTACCATACTTAGAGGAGAACATTGATTGATGTTACGAAAGCAAGAAGTATAGGCAGCAAAAAAAATTACAGAGTACATGACACACATATAAAAAAAGGGGGGGGGACAAGTACAGTGGCCATCTACAATGATAAAGTATGTTATCTGAGAAATCATCTCATTGTGATGGGACTAGCCTGCCGCACTCGTTCCTGGGGAAAGAGCCTACTTCAGATCCCATCAGCCAAAAAGTTGGCTTGTGGGGTCCAGGAAAAAGATTTTTAATGCTCTGGGCCCTGCCCTCTGGAATATTCTCCAGTCAGAGGTGAGGTCCACCCAAAAACTCCTGACCTTATGCAGAGCCTAAGAACTTGACTCTGTTGCTTGGCCTTGGGGTGTCTGACTGGTAGAGAAGATTCCCATTCCCAGGCTTCCCATCATCTTGGTTTTTCACTTTTCTATTCAGTTTTTTCTAATTTTAACTGTTTTTAGCACTTTTTATTGAAAGTCACCTACAAATAAATCTGTTCAGAAATATCATTTAAAAAAATTCTGAAGATCTCCCATCTGGTGTTTTCTTGCAAACCATTTTTTTGTTGCATACCCTGATCTTTGCCTCTGTTGCCCCAACTATACAATCATAATATATAGTGAAAGCAGAAATCCAGTCACTGCAAAGTTCTTGGTCAGAGCTATTTGTCCTAAAACATTAGGACTGTGCAATGTTTGGATTTAGGCCCCAGCATATAGCAGCATAACGTGAAAGCTTAAAGTGCCTATTCCAGTATTACTTTTTTTTTTCTCCTGCACATTTTTACGCATCTTTTGAAGCCCGAATAGAAAGTGTTGCAAGCCATCTTTTTCAACCTCTTTGGAGAGGACAACTGAAACCTAGCTCTGGCTTTTGGATCCATCAGTACCAATTATACCCTTCTAATTCCCTTTGCATCTCCAGACTCCAAGAGTATAGAAAAACCCAGGAGATCCCATTAATTTTAGGTCACAGATTCATAGCTAAGCTTCAGAACTCCAGTAGGATTCTTGGAACCCCAGAAGAGTAGTTCCTGGGTCCCATGAGTGAAATGGAGTTGGAGTCTAAGGGTGGGTGTGTTACACTTAAACTTTGTGTAAAATTATGTATCCTTTATTTGTCTTGTATATGTACATGTGTACCTATTCCCTCTTTTGTGTGTGGATTGGGTGGATATTTTGTATATGTATTTCCTGAAGGTAATCCATTTGCCTTTTATGAACTAGATTGCTTTCAATAGTCTAGTAAGTAAAAAAAACCTGTGTGTTTAGTGGTAACACCGTGGCCACCTATCCCTTATATGTAGGTAGAGATTTTCTTTCGTTATTCTTTATTTGAGGTTTGTGGGTTTGTTGACCTCATCACTTTGCTTTTGAGGAAATTACTATATCGTTCTGTATCTAGAGTTTACAACACTTTGTCATAATTACAGACATGAGTAACAACTAGCTGGCTAATGTTTTTTGGGAAGGGGAAATCTCCTGCACATGCATATTTGATTACATAAATTATACTGAAGTCTGCAATTTCTAGCACAATTTTTAAAGACCACTTTCACTGGAATCAGGGTAGCGTAATTTCATAGGAATCAATAATACTAATAAGTAGGAGTTTGGGATTAGAAAAAGGATGCTGAAGTACACTTTGTATTCCTCAACAGTTTTTGTTGTTATTTTTGATATAGGTGAACTATAGACCACCATCTGTAATGGGAATTGCTGTTCCACTCACAGATAATATTTATAATGCAGATCCAAGTAAACCTAGATTGAGAGATCATTTTGAAGGATCAAAAGTAAGTTTTGGTTATTAATCATTTTTGTCCTTTGAATGCCATGATTTTTAAGACTTAAATAAACTTAAAATACCTTGCTTCTATGCTTTTTTTCCATGTACAATGTTAATATACAAGTGTATTCATAAATTACAAGTCACTTTTAAGAATGAAAAGCAGTTGCAAATCCCTTTCCATCCCTACTCTACTGTTTAAGAGCCTACATGTGTGCAAATGATAGTCAAAAAATGTCACTGACTTAAAAACCAGATCACTGTTCAGTCTTAGATCAATAGATATCTTTTCCACAGGCCTCTGGAAAGTACAAACAGTGTGCTAACAAATCAAGCCGAGCTGAGTGCAGTTGTACTGATAATATGAAGCTGTCATTTTCTGTTGCCTTTTCCGACTGTAAAGAGAAGGTAAGCTTTAACTGCCTCCTACTTAAATTAATGTGTTTGGAAAGGGTTTCATTCTAGAAATAATTTTGGGAGATAGGGACTGGGTTTACAAAGACACAGTAACACTCAGAAACAAATACAATCAACTATGTCATATTTAATTAGCAGTATTTTTTTAAAAAAAGTGTGAGAGGCACACCTCTCTAAGAAAAGAATTCCAAAAATGGAATGTTCAACTATTTTTTACCACCCAATACGGATCAAGAAGCCTCTACATAGGTAGTGTGCATCCTTAATACTCTCTGAGCTTGGTTGTTTTCTTTCATTACTAAACTAGGTAACATCCTCAGTATGCCAAGAATCCCACAGTTTAAACCTGAGCTACAAATATTCTCTTCTTCTGATACCCAGAAAATTTAATATGCAAACATACCTTTCTTGAAATGACAAACTTGACAAATCTAGCAGACAGCTTTGTCTTCCAAAGGTAGGGATGGGAACTAGAGCAGGGGTTTCCCAACTTGGCACCTTTCAGAATTGTGGACTTCAACTCCCCAACCAGGACTTAATTCCACTAACAGAGATGAAATTATAGGAACCTTGGAGGGAGTGACCATGCCATGTTGGGATTCAACATTATGCAAGCACAAGGAATAGGGGTGGGGGAGCCAAACCAGAGTCTTGGACTTTAAGAAAGCTTATTTGAATAAAGTTAGAGATAACCTGGGAAGGACTCCATGGATAAGAAATCTCAATGGAAAACAACCCAAGAAGCTTGAGAAACTTTAAAAGTGAGCTTATAAAAGGCCAGTCTAGCACAATACCAATGAGGAAGAAAAATAAGAGAACTCAAAAGAAACCAGTTTGGCTGCACAAAGAACTCTCTGATAAACTGAAAGCCAAAAAGGATAAGCATAAAAAGTGGAAAAAGAGCACATAATTAAGGCAAAATATCAACAAATAACCAAAACCTGCAAAGATGAAGTCAGGAAATCTAAGGCTCAAAAGGAACTAAGACTTGTGACAAATGTCAAAAATAACAAAACGTTTTTCTCAACATTTACAAAGCATGAAAAAAAGTCTAGGAATTGATCCATTAATAGGAGAAAATAGTAAGAAGGTGACAAGCAGCAGAGAGAAAGCAGAACTGCTTAACACAGATTAGGAATGGAAGACAAAATAAGCAATAAAATGATAAGAGAACACATATCCAGTCTAGATGAGTTCACATCACCAGATGGATTACATCCCAAGGTTCTGAAGGAACTGGCAGATGTGACTGCAAAACCACTGAACCATATCTTTCAAAGATCTTGGAGGACCGGGGAACCACTAGATGACTGCAAAAGAGCTGTTGTAATTCCTATCTTCAAAAAAGGAGGGGGGAAATTGATCCAGGATATTACAGACCTATCAGTCATATATCAATACCTGGGAAGATTCTGGAAAAGATTATCAAGCAATGAATCTACAAACACCCCCTAGAGGCAAGCAAACTCCTAACTAGAAGCCAACATGGGTTTCTTAAAAACAGATCAGATCAGATTATGCCAGATAAATCTTATGCGTTCTTTCACAAACTGACAAAATTAATGGGCCAGCAAAATGCTGAGGATATAGTTTACCTTGACACCAGTAAGATGTTTGATAAAGTAGACCACAACCTACCATTTGATAAGATAGAAAAATGTGGGTTAGACAGCATCACCATCAGATGGATTCACAACTGACTGACCAACCACTCAATGTGTAGTGGTCCTCAACAGAACTGCATCTACATGGAGGTAAGTATGCAGTGGGGTACCCCAAGGCTTTGTTGTAGGCCAATACTCTTCAACATCTTCATCAATGATTTAGATGAAGGGATAGAAAGGGAATCACTGGGAGTCCTGTCTGAAAATCTGATTATGGATTGACTATTGGTGTCTAGAGCAGACCTGGGCATTTTACAGCCCCCAGGCTACATCCAGCCCTTTGGCTGTCCCTGTCTGGCTCATGTAAGGTTAATCAGTAATTAAAAATCAAATGTAATAAGCATGCCACGGGGGGGGGGAGGGGGGAGAGATGAGTCAAGTCCAGCTCTTGCCCAGTCACTGTAGGCTCCTTCAGTCAGCTGGCAGTCACAGGACGGCAAGAACACAAAGGACTTTTCTGCACCTGTGCAGCACTTCACCCCTCACCTGGAACGGCCTAAGGAATGAGGTGGTGGTGCTGGTGGCAGTGGTCATCGCGTGAGGGCTTGGGCTCAGCCACCCACTGCTGCCTGGGTTGAAGGATGGCTTTCTGGGTGAGTGGGCAGAGTGCAGCCAGGAGTTATTGGTTTGGTCCTCCACAACAATCCCAGTTTCTCAAATGGCCCCTTGGGAAAATTAATTGCCCATTCCTCCCCTGTAAGACATCTGTGGGTGGGAGAAGAAGATGCAAAATAATCCACAAAGTATCTCTTCTTAAATCACTTTCTCTAACTTCTTACCTTTCAAATGGAAAAAAATATTCTCAAAACAAAAGTCCCACTGACACTTGACTTGAATTTGGCAACTTTAAGTAGGTTTTTGTAGACCCTATGTTGTCTGAATGCTATCTCATTTGAAACCATGCACTACATTGGTAACAATATATAAAATGATTTTAACATCTCTGTCTCTATGGTACATTTGTCTTTAGGCGCTGCGGATGAAATTTCCAGTAGTAAACCTTCCTCTCTATTTTGTTGTGAAAGAGGAGGATTATTTTGTTAATCTGACATCTCCTTATTTTGTCACCATAAACGAAGTAAACAATAGAACAAACTGGATTATTTCAGGTAATGTTGCAGAAAATAAAAGGGCTTAGACGTTTAAGGATCAAGGAGAAGTTTATTTGGCAGCCAGGTTCAAAAAGCTAGTCAAAGGCTAGCATGTAACTTCTGAACAACTCTTCTAATGGAAGCACACATTCTTATACTTTGTCAAAAGCAGCACAACACGGAAATACTTAACCCATTTCTGATTGGTTACCTTGAGGAAAGAAGCCTTATAAGCAGATACTGTCTTGCTTCCCCTTTTGTCTGGGCCGCAGGTATGGAGCTCTAGTCTCATAATGGCTACGTGGCTTTGTAAGAACTTTAGCTGAACTCTGTGGTTTTGTGAGAACTTTAGCTGAACTCTGCGGCTAGGCTTCATACTTCCTGTTCTTTTGCAAGTTTCAAACTCCGTCTTTTACTTTATAATAACAACATGAAAGGGCCCCTGAGAGGCTATCCAGCCTGTCCCCGTATGATCACTCTTAATGTCCAAATCTCACTTTACGTCCTATTTTAGTAAGAAGCAGACTGCTAGGGTTCAGAAGGAATTTTTCTGAGAAATTCTGTTCAAAATGTTTGTGTTGCCATGTTCTTTTGTAGGAAGTTAGGACCCCTCCCCTCCCCTAGGAAAATGAAATATCCTGGGAAATATTGAAAAGGCAGAATATTATATTTCCCTGGATGCAAAAAGGGAGAAACATGTTTTTAAAGACAAAGTAGCTCCTTGCAGCTTCCTGACCCCCCTTTTCTCAATGAGCGATTAAAGCCTGGGCTAGTCTACTCAACATAACAAAGATAGGATTAGCTTTCTACAGAAACTCACCACATGGCATATGGGAACTCAACCAAGCTTGGGACTTAAAAAGACACACAATCTACAAAGTTAGCTAAGACCCCCACCCCTGGGAGTCTGACAACCAATCAGAATCCATTCTTATCCAGGAACAGGAAACATAGAGGTGGGGCCGAACAGAGTATAAAAAACCCAGGAGCTCTCAGCAAAGCCCCCCCCCCTCTTTTCTTCTTCACCCAACATCTGGAAGCATGTGATCTCCCTTTTCTGTTCAGGAGTTCAAGCCATGTGATCCTGTCCACCATTAAACCATCTTTCCAAGCAGTCTCCATGTTTCCAGTGTCTTTTTCCCCACTTGGATCTGAACCCACAAGGACATTTCTTCCAACAATGTAATGCTCTCTTCCTTGCCAAACCTACAATAACTTAAAATGAAAAATATTGTTTTCCAGATCTATCCACTTTCATTTTCATTTTCACTATTCTTGAAAAGTTTCTACTCATGATAAAGAGTTTTGATGATACTTTGCTTTACCAAGTTTTAAGTTTGCCCTTTCATCATAAGTTATCATCATAACAAAAAATCTGCTGCAGATAGATCTCCATTTCTGATTTCTAATCTAAATTTTTAGTTTTTGCTAAAGGATATCTTTATTCAAAGCATTGGCTAGTCACCCTTTATGTAAGATTCATTTATTATTGGAATGCATAGTCAGACAATGTGTAGAACTATAACTCAAAAACTATTTTAAATATTTTTTCAGGTACCAATGAAACATTAAGTTTGTTAAAACTAAGGACATACTTGGAGAAGAAGATCAAAAGCAAGTTGTATAATCCAGATGGGCTAACTATATCAATAACTGTAAGCTTCTGATAAAATACGTATATTGAATAGAAAAAACTGGACCATGATATGCATATTCATGAATATTCAGAGAAGGCAGAATCGGCCTATATCAGTGGTGAAATCTATTTTTTTTATTAAGGGTTCTGTGGGCGTGGCTTGTGGTGTGGTGGGATCATGTGACTGGATGGGCGTGGCTATGGAGTTATGTAACTGGAGCAGGGGTGGGTTCCTGCCAGTTCTAACTTCTTCTATAGAAGAGGTTCCACGAATCTACTGTGCCATTTAGAACCGGTTCTAGCTCCCTCCCCCTACCTTTGCCCCACCCGCCACTCACTGATTGGCTGGTTCACCAATTGCCCCGCCCACCTCTAAGAGTTCTATCTAAACCTTAAAGTCTTAAAGCTGTCAAGTTTGAACATCCCTGGTTATTTTTATCTAAAGGGTTAGGAGTGCAAGGATCTTGTAACCTGACAGCTTTAAGAATTGCGTGCTTCAATGTCAGAGTTTCTGAGCCAACATTTTGATTGCTAAGCAAGAGCGTTGTTGAGAGAGTTTCACCACATTTTACAAGTTGGCCATGCCCACCCAGTCACATAACTGCCAAGCCACTCCCAGTTGGTCACATGGCTGGCAAGCCACTCCCACAAAGCAGGCCACACCTACAGAAGAGTTTCTAAACAAATTTGAAACCCACCACTGAACTGGAGGCTCAAAAGACAGAAACTCACTTTAACAATGTTCTGCTGGAACAGCGTTGGTCCCTTCCAGCCCTGGATTATCCTCTGAAGCTGCGGCTAGTGCCAGGTTTGTAGTCCTTCTTTCATCTCCTTTTTCCCTCCCTCCCTCCCTCCCTTTCTTTCTTTCTTTTTCTTTCTTTTTCTTTCTTTCTCCCTTCTTTTCCTTTTCTTTCTTTCTTTCTTTCTTTCTTTCTTTCTTTCTTTCTTTCTTTCTTTTTCAGCACCCCCCACCCCCACCCCCACCTTTCTGGAGAACCTGTAGTAAAAAAATGCTTAAAAAGAAAAAAAAAGGTCCGAAGATCAGCTGTGCAACGTACGATGGTCGGAACTTTTTTTTTTAATTTTTAAAGTATTTTTTTACTACCAGTTCTGCGAACCGTCCCGAACCGTTAGCATTTCACGCCTGGCCTAGATAGACAGTCAATAGATGATAAATGTAGTTTAACTTAAATCCCTATCCATCTGTCCAAATAAAGACACCTATCTAAAACCAATCAAGTTATTTAGGGCAGCAAATCCCACTTTGCAAATAAAGTAAAATGGTAATAGAGAAAACAATCCATTTCCATTCGGGTCCCAGAGATGCTTTTCCAAAAGGCAGTTGAACTTTCTTGGGTTTTTTTTTCTTCTTGAAAATGTTTTCTTCTCATCCAAGAAGCTTTTTCAATTCTGTTTGAATGCTGGAGAAGGGTTTGCAAAGAAAAAAAACAAGAAAGTCCATTTGTCTTTTGGAAAAGCACCTTTGGGACAACCATAACCTGGATGACTGAAAATTCCCACAGACATTTAAATTCATATCCTTCAAGATGACCTTCGAAATAACATTAATTTTAGCAGATTAAGCAATGCCAGAAAATGTATTTGTAGCAAAAGAAATATTATTATGCACTAATAAAAAATAATGTTTCTTTTTAACAGGGATCTGAACTTTTCCATTTCAGAGTATCCACTATTCCCGGAGTCTCCTTTTGCAATTTATTTGATGAATTTCAGGTATATTTTTCACAGTATTGAAATATAGAAGACTATGAAACAAATCTCAAATACATAGAATAATTACATTGGCAAAATTATTTATATACAGTAACTTAGTACAGATATAATCAACAACAATCCCATCTTCAACAAATTTAAATGATATTGTCTGAAGTGTCCCCACAACAATTTCTGAGTGATAACATTTCTACAAATGAGTATTGATAGAATGCAAACACTGCATCCGGTCCTCATAGCCCCCAACATAATAAAAGAGCCGTGAGCACAGGAAGACTCTCTATTCCTTTCCTTGTAGCAAGTGGAACTTTTCCTGCTTCAAAGATTGTTGTAACAGAAATACATAGAAGAACAGAGTTGGAAGGGACCTTGGAGGTTGGTCTCCTGCTCAACCAGGAGACCCTATACCATTCTAAATAAATGGCTGTCCAATCTCTTCTTTAAAAACCCAGTGTCTGAGCATCCACAACTTCTAGAGACAAGTCATTCCACTGATTAATTGTACTCGCTGCCAGGAAATTTTGCCTTAATTCTAAGTTGGTTCTCTCTTTGATAAGTTTCCTCTGTTACTTCTTGTCTTGCTCTCAGGTACTTTGGAGAATATGTTGACTCCAGGGGTGGATTCCGGCTGCTACTACTGCCAATTCGCTCAGGGAATACTAAAAAAATGCTTAAGCGCATGCGCAGAAGCCAAAAACAAGATGGCACTGCTGTAGGTGCTGCCGAGAGAACCAATTCAGGGGCATGGCAGGCCTGGGTGGCTGCCGATTCTAGCGACCCAGAGCGCCAAGTTGCTACTGTGTTTCCCCCAAAATAAGACAGAGTCTTATTTTCTTTTTACCCACAAAATATGGCTTGGGCCTTATTATCGGGGGGGTATTGTTTTGGGGTTGCTGGGTGGCTGCTCTCTTGCGAGTGGGCTCCCAAAGAGCCGGGCACAGCCTCATGGGTGAATGGCTGTGTTGCGCTATCGCAGCAGCAAACACAACAGCCATGAAGTGACCATGCTCACAAGCAGCCACCCAGAAAACCCCCTTTCCAGCCGGGCACAGCACCATTCACTGACCTAGGGGTGTCACCCAGCCGCGTGATTGCCGCCACCTGGCTCCCGTGGCTTGGCAACATCGAAATGCCAGTGAATGGCACTCTGCACGGCTGGAGAGAGGGGCTGTGTGAGCGGCTGTTCTGCTCTCGCTCATGTGCCTCCCAGCCTCATGATGCCATGGCCCAGCTCTCTCTGCAGAGCCAGGGCACCTCCACTGCCGCTGCCACCACTATCCCAGCATGGCTTTTTTGGAGGCTTCCAAACCGAGTCTTCCAGCAGTGGCCACTCTGGGCGTACGCTCTATGGTTGTACGCTCTGTCTGCAGCTAGCCCACAACTATAGAGTGTACGCCCAGATTGGCCACTGCCAGAAGACTCGGTTTGGAAGCCGCCGAAAAAGCCATGCTGGGATGGCAGTGGCGGTAGGCAGCGGCAGCAGCAGTGGAGGAGCTCTGGCTCTGCAGGGAGAGCTGGGCCAGGGTATCATGAGGCTGGAAGGCACATGAGCGAGAGCGGAAGAGCCGCTCATGCAACCCCCCTCTCCAACCATGCAGACCGCCATTCACTGGCATTTCGAAGGCGCCAAGCTGCGGGAGCCGGGTAGTGGCAAACAGGCACTCACGTGACTTGGCGATACCCCTAGATCAGTGAATGGTAGTTTGCTCAGCTGGAACGGGAGTTTTCCAGGTGGCTGCTCATGAGCGTGGTTGCTTCATGGCTGTAGTGTTGCGCTGCTGTGAGAGCGCAACACAGCCATTCGCCCATGAGGCTGTGCCCGGCTCTTTGGGAGCTCACTCGTAAGAGGGCAGCCACCCAGCAATGCACCCTCTTCAGCTGGGCTCAGCACTGCTCACTAACCTAGCAGTATCCACATTAGAACCACTTCTGACCTCCGCTCCTTCCGGCAAAAACTGAAGACCCACCTGTTCCGATTAGCAGGCCTGGCATAATTCAACTGTCCCTCCTGGCAAATGTATTATATCTGGTTATTTTAGGGGCTTTTTAATTTACTGTATTTGTTTTTAGGGGTTTGAATTTATTTTATATCTGCTTTGTACAGTTCTTTTAACTACATTTTAACCTCCTCCATGTCAATTGTCAACTGTACATATTTAATTTAATTTTATTGTATCCTGTTATATTTTGTATGAACTGTACACCGCCCCGAGTCCCTTGCGGGAGAGGGGGCGGTCTAGAAGCATTAAATATTATTATTATTATTATTATCCTGGAGGTGCCAAGCAATGCAATCACCTTTGCCCCCCCCCCCCCGGTTCCTGCGGCTTGGCACCTTCGGGATACTGCTAGGTTGGTGAGTGGTGCTCTGCCTGGCCGGAGGTGGTTGTCCAGGGGGCTTATTTGCAGGGTAGGGCTTATATTTTTGCCCACCAGAAAAATGTGGCATGGCCTTATTATCAGGACATGTCGTATTTTCGGGGAAACACGGTACCTATTTGGCTGAACCAGTCCAAACTGGTAAGAACCCACCTCTAGTTCACTCCCCTCTTCTTTGTGACATCCTCTCAGATATTGGAAGATTGCTATCATGTTACCCTTAGTCCTGCTCCTTGTTAGACTAGATATACCCAACAACAATTCATGATATGTTTCAGCTTCCAGCCCCCTAATCATCTTTGTTGTTCTTCTCTACTCACTTGTTAGAGTCTCAGTATCGTTTTGTATTGCAGGGATCAGAACTGGATGCAGTATTCCAAGTCTGGTCTTACCAAGGCAGTATATAGCACTACTAATAGTTCATGTGATCTTGGTGATCATCCTCTGTTGATTCAGACTAGGACTGCAGTGGCTTTTTTGGCAGCTGCAGCACACTGGTGGCTCATATTTAAGTGGTTGTCGACTAGGACTCCTAGATGCCTCTCACAGTTATACTGTTGAGCCAGGTATAATCTATTCTATTCATTTGGTTTTTCTTACTCAAGTATAAAACCTTACAGTACTTTTCTCACCATTGAATTGCATTTTGTTGGATAGGGCCCAGTGTTCAGGTCTTGGCTATTTCCTGTAGTTTGTTGTCATCTGCAAATTTGATGAGTTCCCTTTCTATTCCCTCATCTAAACTGTTTATGAAGAGGTTGAAGAGCATTGGGCCTAAGACAGAACCTTGGGGTACCCTCATTTATACTTCCCTCCATGTAGACATAGTTCCATTGAGAAGTAAAATGGATGTCCCACAAGTCTGAGCCCCTACTTTTCTCTTTCTAGAATTTAAGCAAGTTAAGCAAATATACCATTAAGTAATACAAATATAACGTTACAAGACGTTGACACTGATTGACTGATTTATTGATATTCATCCATCCATCCATTTATTCAGTTCTTATAATATACATATAACCTCAGGTTACAACTGTAATGGAACTTGTCCATCACTATCGTAACTTATGCTGGGTATAAAATGATTGGTTACATGACCTTTTATAAAATGGTTACAAAATGTGTTCATGTGACCACAGAACATTGCAAATTGCCATAGAGTGTGGTCAGGTGACCACAGGGATACAACTACAGGATCTTCGAATTCAGGTCATAAGTACCACCACTACCCAGGTAGGCCCATCAGAACATCGAACTGTCACTAATTGGTCATAAGTCAAGGATTACGGTACCTGTACTGTATTTTAAAACTTTGAATAGTCCTAAAATGGAAATGTAGCTGCTCTTTCTTCTTCTTTATTGTAATAAATTTTCAAATCCGTATTTAAACTTGCAATGCTAGACTTGGCTTCAAAGGTACATTTACTAATGTAAACTTAAGTTATCTATCTCAAGATACACCTTTTAAAGTAGTATGACATTTCAGTTTACCGGGATATATTTTTATTGCAGATTTATGTTGATGATCCACCACTGGCTTTTCCTGGACATTATCTCATCAGTACAGTTGTAGCTGTGTCAATAGGAGGGATTCTCTTTATAGCTTTTCTTCTGCACATGTATGAAATCCAGATGATAACTTTTTTAAAAAGAAAGAAAACCAGAAACAAAGTAGAATCAAAAACTTCAGTTGCCAGTGAAGCATCATATGAAAGCAACGAATCATAATTGTTAATTATGCCACAATGTTCTCACTGCCATGCCAGTATGTGGCTATTTTGGTCTAATTTGGCCCACAAAAATTGAAAGGATTAGTTAGGGTTTTTTTCTTGTTAGATAACAAAAAGAATATTCTTTTATTTCTAAATATGACATTATTCTAGTTGCTGTTGCCATGCACTTTTTAGCTTTTGAGTGAGGAAGCTATTTATGTATGCATTTATTTTTGCCAAAGTGTAGACTGATGTTCAGAAAATGTCATTCAACAGTATATAATAACTTAATTAAAATGTAATAGAAAAGAGTTATTAAATATATATCCATTCTAACTCTGTATTTATTAAGTACCAGTTATTTTTGATTAAAAGCTCTGTAAGTCCAATCTAGCAGTTATTGTCATTTATGTTAATACATTGCAAAAAAAAGTAACTAAACAAAGTTAAGAACAAACAAGATTAAAAACAAATAAATTTAAAAACAAAATTATGAATGCATTATTCTGTATTTTACTGTGGGGAGAAATTCCCTAATTATGAGGCTGATAAAATATAAATGAGAATATACATTACACTGAACATTTTTAAATTTTAAGAAGTTATTCAGAGATAATTTCAAAGGAAAACAAAAGTATATATAGCAAAAAAGAAAGAAAAAGAGCCATGATAGCGTAGTGGTTAGAATGTAGTATTGCTGGCTAGTTCCGAGATCAGTAAAAAGAGGACCCAGATTGTTGGAGGCAACATGATGACCCTCAAAACACTTAGCGAGGGCTGTAAAAAACACTGTGAAACAGTATATAAGTCTAACTGTTATTGCATTTGCTTAAAAAATCCACCAACTACTGTTACATATGTGCTTTATACTTCCAGGAATTTGAAACAAAGGGCAAAGATTCAAAATATTATTTTTTTAAAAATAATGTCCCCACAGATTAATATGGTTGGTTCATTGCCATACAGCATGAGAAAAAGATGTATGATATAAAATGGAATCTGAAATAAAAATGAGGAGTATAACAATATTCCTGTTTAAGGATTCAATGCAATACTTTGTTCTATTCCTCTCGCTTCCTTCTCTCAAAGTGATTCCCAAACTATCCGTGAGTTGAGGTGTAGTCATTCGGCTAAAAAGGAAGCATTACAGTTTGCTTGACCTATGGATATAATGCAAAACTTAGGATTTCCCCCAAATAAGTTTATTTTTCACTGCGCTCCATTTAGCCTACCATGCAGTATATCACGTGAGTTTCTCACTGGAATGATTTTTTTTTATTATTACCCAAAACTAATCAGTAAAGACTAGTATATGTATAACATCAATACAGGATCTATCCCACCTAAATTTTACAAGCATAGCCATTAAAAAGGCAGTGAAAAAGGCCTGGAAAAAAGCAGAACTATCAAAACATGGAATGTTCAGAGATGATCTTCATTAGTCTTTACTAAAAGAAGACCAATTCAAGTGCACACCAAAGTCAGGGGCAGATTTCTCATCCCAGTGTTGCATGACAATTGTTTTAGTCCTCTCCCATGACTGAAAAGATCCACTGTTTTGATAGATGACATATTTCAAATGTGAGGATATAATGCAAAAGAACTTAAGCATCTTTGATATTGACCCAGAGGCTAACAATGCTATGTTAGCTCCAAATATAATGCCATAGGATAAGATATAATCATATTGATTACAGTTCAAATTTCTGTCTTTCATGTCCAATAATAACGTGATTATACCCAACTCTTAATGAATGTTCTTTAGGATATACGTAGTAAGCTGTTGTGCATATCTCATTTTAAGACCATAAGCAATGAATTTCACATTGTTTAATATAGTGTGCCATTGGTTTACCAAGAAAGGTCATTCAAACTTGCTATTCTAAAGGTTACATGCATAATATCAATTCATTCAGGTTCCTCTAAGAAAAGGTTTCTGGCTTGGGAACCCCACATAATTCTCTAAAACCTCTAATTTCTGTAAAGTATCAGAAGTTGCAATCAGATCTGAATAAAATAACAAATTTGTAAGGTGACTATATTGCCAAAAATGGAGTAGATTTCTAATTTTACATCCTGTAGAACCAGGCAGAAGACAAGCCTCAGAAGTGCAGAATAAAATAAAACATTACCATCTAGTTAAGGCAGGACATAAAGCAAGATTTGGACATAACATGAAACAGGGTCAGACTACAAGACCTCCTGGGGGCCCCATCTATCCCTTCTATTTTGTTATACATTTACTGAGTCTTGAACCAGAAACGTGAATTCTGGAAATACAAATGTTGGACCACAACATCTGTTCTAAGGAGGCCAAGTCAGTTAGAGGTCTCGCCTACGAGTCAGGCAGATAGCTTAACCACAAAAGCCGGTATGTATTCAGTGCTTCCTGCTTGCCTACTGCAGCCTAGATATGAAAGGGAAATACGGTAGAATTCGCTTCTCTGCTTAGAATTAAGAAATTTAGCCAATAAGAATGCTTTAAAATATTTCCGTGGTTTTGATGCTTTGAATACAATATAAGAATGTGTGTTTGGATTGGAACGCTATTCAGATGTTAGAAATTATTATCTCTATCTGAACCATTTGGCCAAATAAAGCTATTTCTTGATCTCGCAATCCAAATCTCCTGATTTTCTGCAACATTTGTGGTGAGCAAGCGCAGGAGATTGAGGAGCAATATTTCGCTGAGAACGGCACGGACCAACCAGTGCCCAATTGAGGCCGTCTAGCCTTACTTTCAGGCGCCAATGGAGAGTGTTTCTCTGGAAGTTGGTGGTCACAGACTGATCCAAAAACTACCACGAGATCAAGACAAGCTCATAAATAACGCCAGTTGAGAAAAGAAGACGTCTGCAGGGAAGTATTATGGGAATTGTAGACCCACTCAGTTGAGAGTGGAAGAGGGGGCCCGATCACACTCTTGAGCCTGGGATAGCATCCCTTCCTAATGGAACCGGCGTATCCTAATGAGGCTCTAGATTTGTGTGGGTGGTTAAGTCACCACAGTTCCTGAAGGCGACCATGATACTCCGGCACCCCTGATCGGTTACAGTGTCTTAGAAATAGAACATGGATGGTGAAGGAAGCATTTCTCGAACGCCTCTTAAATACATGTTACTCTATACATCTTGATCTTTAAAAATAGGCCAGCATTTGCTGGGAGATTTAAAAAAAATAGAAAAGAGAAGACACTGAACACCCCAGAAAAAAGAAGAAGAGGGAAAAAAGAGTTGTAAGGTGTGTAGTTCTGGGTGGACAGGATACAACACTCTTAGAAAAAAAAACCTGAGATATAGTCAGTTACCAAGATGGATAACAAGCCTAAAGGATGAAAGGAAAGGAAAAAAAAGAAAAAGAGAGTCTCAACGAAACATTTAGTTCCTGTGTTGTTTTAACTTGCGTGTTTTTCTTTGTTGATGTATGTAAATGTTTTTTTTTACAACAAAGAAAAGAGAGAGAGTCTCTAACATCAGTGCCCTCCACCTATGTATCTTTGATATGAAATGGTTGACACTGAAGAAGAAGGAGACTCAGGGAGACAAAAGGTTGAATCAGATATTAGTTAGAAAGAACAAACGGTCCCATTAGGTGGGGCCAGAAGGAAGAAAACCAAAAGGGTTACCAAAGGGACAGATCAAGTGGACCACAAACCTGGTCCAAGGAAGCAGTTGAGACAAAAACTCAAATTGCCCCTAAAGGAAATTTTATTGCCAAGCGTTGAGGGGGAGCTATGTAAGGTGTGGATATATGCTCCATTCTCAATGGCTGATTTATATAATTGGAAAAATCAAATTCATAATTATAGAGAAAATCCAGATGAGTTGCATGTCCTTTTTGCATCCATTTCTTCTGAACTCACCAGTCTACTTGGGCAAACATACAAAGTCTGATGGAAATTTTATTAACCCCAGAGAAAGGAAGGCTGGTGCAGGGAACCATAAATAAGCCTTTGCAGAAGGATCATGCAAAAGACCTAGACTGAACATGGTTACTAAAGGAACCAGATTGGGAACCTTAGTCCATTCAGCTGCAAAACTATTGGACCTTAATTTTGTTAGGATTCAAACAAAAGTTAAGAACTTAGGGAAAGTCTTTCAAATTCAACAGAAACAGGATCTAAATCCAGGGGAAATCCTATAATGCATTTATCAAACCTTTAGGAAATATACCAAATTAGATCCTGAGGCTGAAGAAAATAAGAGAATGGCCAATATGATCTTCATTGGTCAGTTTGCAGATGACACTAGAGCCAAATTATAGAAGACCAAGGGCCCCCCAGGAAAGGCATATGTGAACTTGTGGAATTAGCATACAAAGCATATATTAATTGGGCTCAAATTTCAGAGAAGGTACTTTAAAAGATGAGAGGAAACACATTTTTTCCTCACTGAGGCTCTTAGACAGAAAATATGTACTTAGAGTTTTACATGCTCATGGGGCTATTTGGAAATAATAATAATAATAATAATAATAATAATAATAATAATAATAATAATAATAAACAACTTTAATTTATAAACCGCACCCTTTCCTAAACAGGACTCGGGGCGGTGTACAGTCATATTAAAACAGTATGAATACAAAATATAGATATACTTAAATATACAAATAGGTAAACGGAGGAGGTAGGATGTTGACTGTACAATATTTAAATTAAAATACAAATAAACATTAAAATTACCCTTAAAAACTACCCAATAAGATGTTTGCCAGGAGGTTAAAATGGGACTATAAATCAGTTAAGCCAGCTAATTGGAACAGGTGGATCTTAAGCTTCTGTCGGAAGGAGCGGAGGTCGGTAGTAGTTCTAATATCGGGGGGGAGGTCATTCCAGAGGGTTGGGCCCATCACAGAGAAGGCTCTACTCCTGGGCGCCGCCCGTTGACACTGCTTAGTGGACGGCACCCGGAGGAGTCCCTCCCTGTGAGAGCGGATTGGTCGCAGGGATGTATGAGGTGAGATGCGATCCCGCAGGTAACTAGGTCCCGTGCCATGGAGCGCTTTGAAGATAGTAACCAACACCTTGAAACGCACCCGAAAAACCACAGGCAGCCAGTGCAGCTCGCGCAGGAGTGGTGTTATATGGGAGTATCTTGTCCTCCCCATGATGGCCCGCGCAGCCGCATTCTGAACTAGCTGTAGTCTTCGGGTGCATCTCAAGGGGAGCCCCATGTAGAGAGCGTTGCAGTAGTCCAGGCGAGACGTCACCAGCGCACCCGTAGATGTTTTTATAGAGCCCTTTTCTGGATAAGCCGGACATTGTTTCCAAATATAAGGGAGTAAAAAGGCCAAATCAGATTTACTTGGTTTTTGTAAAATCTTTAAAATAATAATTGAGGACTTGGTTAGTTCGCTAAGTTCTTTGCACCTTAGAAAACCCTCCCCCCATACTCACGAGGGGTTTTTGCTGCTGGTGAGACAGATTGCAACCCATACTTACCTCTGAGGGGTTCCGTAAGATGAAGCGCGTTTTGGGGTCTGTTCCAGACGGGAGGTAAGTATGTTGGCTGTTGCTCCCTCAAAGGGTGTCCCTATCTCTCCAGCCAGCTTCCATATGGCCTCTTCCAGGTGGTGAGTACAGGAGGTCCAAGGGACATACAGCCTATTGCGGCCAGAGATGGAATGTTATCTCTAAAAAACTCCCTTCGTTGTCCTTGCATGTTTCAGCTGAAGTGTCAGCCTAGAGGCGCCAAATTAATCAGAGAGTCCAACATTAATCAAAAGATCCCAACATTACTTGTCTTTTTCTGCTTACTGATATGTATCATTATCATAATGTGATTGCATTATGTGCTTGCATTGCTAATATGTATTCCTGAGATATTAAACTTGCCTTATGCAATGCCAAATGTTATAAATGGGCACTATAAGAGGCAAACTCAATTGTAGCTAAAAATAGAGTCTTGAAGGGGGGGGACTAAGGCAGGACATAAAGCGAGATTTGGACATAACATGAAACAGGGTCAGACTATAAGGCCTTCTGGGGCCCCATCTATCCCTTCTATGTTGTTATACATTTACTGAGTCTTGAACCAGAAACTTGAACTCTGGAAATACAAATGTTGGACCACAACATCTGTTCTAAGGAGGCCAAGTCAGTTAGAGGTCTCGCCTACGAGTCAGGCAGATAGCTTAACCACAAAAGCCGGTATGTATTCAGTGCTTCCTGCTTGCCTACTGCAGCCTAGATATGAAAGGGAAATACGGTAGAATTCGCTTCTCTGCTTAGAATTAAGGAATTTAGCCAATAAGAATGCTTTAAAATATTTCTGTGGTTTTGATGCTTTGAATACAATATAAGAATGTGTGTTTGGATTAGAACGCTATTCAGAAGTTAGAAATTGTTATCTCTATCTGAACCATTTGGCCAAATAAAGCTATTTCTTGATCTCGCCATCCAAATCTCCTGATTTTCTGCAACATAGTGGTAATACAAGCTCCAGTTTGCTGAAATGGTATGCCTTAGATCCAAATTTGACTTTAAAAATCAGCTTGGGGGGGAGGAGCTGAAGTCATGACGGAACGACGTGCAATCTCAATGCTCTGAGATTGCAGTCGATACTTTTGCCATTGGAGGGGTCCGAATTTGGACCTAAACCATCCCAAAGAGATGGTGAATAGGAATATTACGTCTTGCTGATCTCTGGGATATTGCAAAATCTCCGAAGGAAGCAAGAGAAGATTGTTAGATATTAGCATATATCGCGGTAAGTCTTCACTCAGGTCCTCCGCTAGGGTGGGAACTAGGGATCATCCTGATTGGTCGAGAGGCGTACCCGATCCCTATAAAAGGGGATCCCTCAGACCACACACCAAGCTGGATTACTACTATTACTAATAAAGAGCTGTTAAGTCACTACTTGTCTGGAGTCTGTTCTCTCGTTGCCCGAATCTAACACTGGCGACGAAGGTGGGATCGAGAGACAGATAGGACGAAGAAGCTACCTCCAGAATCCAAGGATTCGATCCAGCCTAGGAATTCGGCGGAAATTCCGGCAGCCATCTCAGCGCGGCAAATTCAAACGCAGACAAGATGGTGATGCACACTCCTCCAGCTCCATTCGACCCAATCGCCAATCATTGGGAATCCTACATGCTCAGGTTCGAGTGTTTTCTCGAGGCAAACGAGTACACAGGAATACCGGACTCTCGAAAGAAAAATATATTCCTGAGCTACTGCGGCCGAGAAGTTTTCGAGACGGCCAGGGACCTCTCAGAACCAACCCCCATTCAGGCGGTAACATGGACGGCGCTGCAACAAACGCTGCAAACTCATTACGCGCCAAAACCTTCCCGCCACGTTTGCCGCCAAGGATTCAACACGAGGAACCAGAAGGCGGGAGAATCTATCAACCAGTACGTTGCAGCTCTACGGAAAGCAGCCACACATTGTGGATTCAGAGACCTGGACGAGCAAATCCTGGATCGCCTCATATGCGGGTTGAGAGACATTTCCCTACAGAAACGGTTGTTGGCCAAACCCAACTTAAGCCTACAGATTGCACTTGATGAGGCGAGAGCTTCAGAATCAGCGGACAGATCGTCCGAGACCATACAACGAGGATACAGCGCGATCCAGACCGGAACCAGGCAAGCCAGAGTTCACTATGAGGACACCGATCAAGAAGCCGAAGAGACCGAGTTCGAAGACAGTCACCGTATGCGGAGCAGTCACACGAGACCGGTGGGGAAACCTGAATTCTGTTTCCCACCATGCGCAAGTTGCGGAGGGAACCACCCCCGGTCTACCTGCCGGTTCAGAAACGTTGTTTGCTCGCATTGCGACAAACTGGGGCACATCGCAAGAGTGTGCCAGAGCGAAGTCCCTGCCTCACAACGGCAGCCTCCTATGTACCGCCAACAGAAGCCCAACCCAGGGGCTTGGCGAAAGCACAAGGGGCGCCCAGAGAGAAACCCGAGAGAGTCGGCCGAGAGAGATTACACACAAAGAGCTGAAAGGGCGTATTCACAGAGAGATTACACACAAAGAGCTGAAAGAGCGTATTACCAGAGCACGGAGAGAGAGTATCTCCAGGATACCGATGCCGAGATAGAGTTAACCCAGAGAGAACCATTGCGAACCTATCTCACAATGATAGGTCAGGTCCGCACCAAGCGGCCTAAAAAGCTGAAAATCACTGTCCTCCTGGAGGACTCCCCTTGCGAGCTGGAAGTTGACACAGGATCGTCACTGACGATCATTTCATGGTCCGCCATGAAAAAGGCAATCCCGAGCCTCAAAAAGCGGCAACTGCGCACACCAGACATCCTGCTACGAGACTACCAGGGGAACAGGGTCCCCATCGTGGGTCAAGGCACATTTCGGGTGCAGTTCAAGGACATCATAGCCCAGCTGCCTGTGACCGTCGCCAGCGCGCCATTACAGAGCCTCCTGGGACTGGATTGGTTTGAAGCCCTGGGGTTAGAAGTCACCAGAATCAACGCCATAGAGAACAGCAGCGCTGAACAGATTTTTAAGGAGTTCGAGGATGTGTTCAGCCCCGGTCTTGGTAAGTATGTGGGTAAACCTATTTCATTCAATTTAGACCCCAACGTGGCGCCAATCCGACTCAAACCAAGAAGAGTGCCTTTTGCGCTCCGTCCCAAAATTGATAAAGAAATAGATAAGCTCGTAGAACAAGGGATCCTTGAACCGGTGGAATACGCGCGCTGGGAAACCCCCATAGTGACCCCAGTTAAACCAGATGGGTCAGTCCGCATCTGCGCAGACTATAAATGCACAATTAATGTCGCCCTACAACAGAGCGCGTATCCTGTGCCCGTAGTCCAGCACCTATTGCACTCGCTGGGGCCAGGTAAAATATTCGCTAAACTAGACATGGCACAAGCGTATCAGCAGCTGCCTGTGGATAGCGCCACGGCGGAGGCCCAAACTATAGTGACGCACAGGGGTGCCTTTAAATGCAACCGTTACAATTCGGCGTAAGCATTGCTCCCGGTCTGTTCCAGAGCGTCATGGAACGGCTCTTGCAGGGAATACCAGGAGTCGTCCCTTATTTTGACGACATCTTGGTGTCAGCTGCAAACGAGGAGCAACTATTAAAAAGAGTTAGAACTGTTTTGGCCAGAATCAGAGAAAAGGGTCTCCGCCTTAAAAAAGAAAAATGCCAAATTAACGTGCCTAGCGTAGAATTCCTGGGATATAGAATCGATGGTTTGGGCATACACCCAACATCGAAGAAAATTAAGGCGATCCAGGATGCCCCCACACCACGAAATCAGACCGAGTTGCAGGCATTCCTCGGACTACTTAACTTCTACAGAGTTTTTCTGAGACAGAAAGCGACCATTGCTGAGCCACTACACCGACTCCTCGCCAAGAACGGAAAATGGACATGGGGACGATCCGAGGCAGCAGCTTTCGCCACAGTCAAGCGCCTGCTCACCACCGAATCGCTGCTCGTGCAATACAGCCAGACGCTACCATTGGTATTGACCTGCGACGTTTCACCTTTCGGTGTCGGCGCGGTCCTCAGCCACTGAATGCCGAACGGGAACGAAGCGCCCATAGCATTCTACTCAAGGACTCTTTCATCAGCTGAAAGGAACTACAGCCAGATGGACAGGGAAGCGTTAGCCGCTGTGGCTGGAGTCAAACGTTTCCAAGAGTACCTCTACGGCCGCGATTTCGAACTTATCACGGACCACAAACCATTGCTGGGACTTTTGGCGGGAAACCGCCCCACACCAGTCTCACTTTCCCCGCTCATGACCAGGTGGACTGTTTTCCTGGCTGCGTATTTCTACAAGCTGATACATCGACCGGGCTCCACTCTGGGACATGCAGACGCACTCAGCCGTTGCCCACTTCCAGAACTATTAACAGACCCCACCCCCGAGGTACCGGTTTTATTAATTGACTGTTTGGACTCAGGACCTGTTTCTTCTTTCGACGTTGCTAGATTCTCTTCTAAAGACAATGTAATTAAACAAGTTCAAACTTGGGTATGGAGGGGGTGGCCAAAGGGAAACGTGGGACCCGAATTCAAACTGTTTTGGTCGAAACGCGATGAGCTATCAGTGTTACAAGGTTGTTTATTGTGGGGGGATCGAGTTGTTATTCCTTATGCTTTGCGGAGAAATGTTTTAGAAGCGTTACATGTTGGGCATCCGGGGATCGTTAGAATGAAGGCGTTAGCTAGGAGTTACGTTTGGTGGCCAAACATGGACAAAGAGATAGAGGAATGGGTGGCCACTTGCGATCCGTGCCAAGAGTCTAGACCAGCACCCCCCGAAGCGCCCGCCACAGAATGGGACAAACCAAAGGCACCCTGGTTGCAAATACACATTGATTTCACAGGGCCAGTCCAGGGACAAACATTCTTAATAGTTGTGGATGCATACTCCAAATGGTTGGAAGTAGTCTTAATGACTTCAATCACGGCAGAGGCAGTCATTAAGGTACTACGGCGACTTTTCGCCACTCATGGCCTTCCTGACCTCCTGGTTTCCGATAACGGGCCCCAATTCACGGCCATACAATTCGAAACATATCTAGCGAGTCAGGGAATTCGGCATGCCCTCGTCACGCCATTCCATCCGGCCTCGAACGGACAGGCGGAGAGAATGGTACGATCTGCTAAAGAGGCCCTCGCTAGGATGGGCCCAGGTGATTGGCAAACACGCATTGATCATTACCTCTTAATCCAGCATATTACCCCTAGCGCCACGACGGGTAGGAGCCCCGCTGAACTCCTCATGGGCCGCTGTCTACGGTCTCACCTGGACCGACTTCACCCTAATTACTCTGCCACATCGCCCCCAGACTCTACAAGCAAAATTCGGAACTTTAGCATAGGGGATTCAGTATACGCCCACAACTATGCAGGGGGAACACTGTGGATGCCGGCAAGGGTAATAGGTATCACGGGTCCACGATCATACTTGCTGGAACTAGAAGATGGTAGAAATTGGAAAAGGCACATAGACCAACTACGGGGTCGCCTAACACACTCAGACCTGCGATCAGCTAACAGGGACTATATGCCATTGGAAAGTCAGTAACCAGAGAGCCCAAACACAGAGGAACACAACACCCCGGAGCCCGGAGTGGAACCAGAGATCAATGACGTGGCGGAACAGCATCCGAGCGTGGAAAGCCTTCCAGCCCTCGACTGCGGAACGGAACTAGATAAACAAGCCGATCTCACACTCATTCCAACTCAACCTGAACTCAGACGATCCACTCGCATAAGACAGAAACCAACGTACTTAAAGGACTTTATTACTAACCGGAACACTCCGTCTAAGAAGGGAGGGGTGTTAGATATTAGCATATATCGCGGTAAGTCTTCACTCAGGTCCGCCGCTAGGGCGGGAACTAGGGATCATCCTGATTGGTCGAGAGGCGTACCCGATCCCTATAAAAGGGGATCCCTCAGACCACACACCAAGCTGGATTACTACTATTACTAATAAAGAGCTGTTAAGTCACTACTTATCCGGAGTCTGTTCTCTCGTTGCCCGAATCTAACAAAGATCTTCAAGCCGGTGACAAAAAATCCAGCCAAGGCTGACAAAGTCAGGGCAGCTCCAAACGGAATGATGTGGAAAGAGAAAGAGCTGGTGAGGAATTTTTATTGTTTTTTTTAAAAAAGATTGCCTATAAAAACTTAAAAACCAATTCAAATTAAAGAGTAGAAGAACTTAGCGCCGAATTTAATCTCTGGAATGGTCTTGGACAGTGATTATCATATTTTTAAAATGTTATTTACATGGATTGAATCTGTGCAAACTTTTTGAAACGGATGGATCAAGGTTTTCTTCTTCAAACTTCTCTTTGTGACTCTTTGTAAGCTACAGATTAACTTTTTCCTCTTTTATTGTTGTGAGAACTTTTTTCTAACTCATTTAAATTGCATTTCCTTGTTTAATTTGATATATAAAAAAGATACAAAAAAAAAATCCCCACCCTGGAGGCTGATCGGAGTCTTTGTGAATTCAAAGACGGAATGTTCTTTTTTCTCTCTCATGGATTGTTTTGACTTCTGCATTTCAAGGCTTTACTGCCTGGCTGTTTGGCTATCTTAAGAGTCCACAGCTGTCCCTTTCAAGTTTGTTTTTGTTCACAGAGAGGTGAGAGCAGCATTATTTGCGAAAAATAGTGGTCTTTGTGAACACATGCTTTAATCTTATTTGACCTTGTAAGCGAAAGCAACTGTGTATGAATATGGCATCTCAAAACAATGTGGAGGATTTGAATTTGCAAGGAATATTTTCAGAACTGCAAAAATTATTAAACACGGAGGAAAAAATCGAGAGAAAATTGGAACTCTTGATGTATTAAACAATAAAACATGGGAAAATGGAGGATATTCTTCAAATGCAAAACGAAGGGATTGAAACTCCAAAAACCGAAATGAAAGATGAACATAAAGAAGTTAAACCTATTGATATCTATGGCAATTGATATATTTCTGAAAAAAGAAAGAATGGAATATTGAAAGAGGAATTAAATGGAGAGGAAATTTATTTCAAAGGGCAAGATATAGAGGAAGAAGAAAAAATTAAAGAATCTATGGACTATGAAATCCTATCTGCAAAATATTTGATAACACAGCTGATAATCAAAGAGAAGTTGAACAAGGAAGCAGAAAGAGGGCTTCAAGAATTCATGAGAGATTTTACAAGCAAGAAGTTGCTAAGAGGAGTTCATACAGACTTGATTAAGAAGATGTTTGGAGATGGCAGAATAGATGAGATTGTTTTGTTATTGGAAAGATACAGGTTAATAGATGGAAGAGTATAATTTAAAACTAGCTAAACCTAGCTAAAGTTAGTGATAAATAGGTACAGCTAAATGAAAAATTGATAATGATAGTAATGTACACAATGTATAGTGTTATGCTAAGCAATAATTGGATATGAATATTGAATAATACCCGTGAAGAGAAGGTTAGAAATCCTTTTGGATTATATATAAAGGCTAATAATAATAATAACAAAAAAGAACTAAATCAGACACATTTAAGTCTTGATTATTAGGGGGGAAATGTTATGATAGGATATAGTCAAATAAAGAAAGGATAATGATATGTATGTATGTATGTATGTATGTATGTATGTATGCATGTATGTATGTATAACATAAGGAAAATGGAGGTAAATTGTAAACAGTGATTAGGAAAGGAGGATTGGAAAATTTTGTCATTAAATATTATGGATGTTTGGCTAGAATAGGATATAAGGATTTAGTGTCAATTGAGGATTTTATGAGTAAATAAATGAAATGCCAGTATGTGGTTATGTATTAAATTCTGGTGTAATTTATGATGAAGGACGTTTAAACAATCATAGTCAAATAAAAGTGGAGGTATGATGATAGTAACAAGTATAAACATCTGAGTTAAGATATTAGAGTTAATGTGAATTACACTTGATGACGGTGGAAGAGATGCACAAAAGCCTTTTGTAACCAACTGATACACTTTCTACAGTATGTAAAGAAGGAGGATTTTTATGTTTGTTTTGAAAATAAAAAATAAAAAAAAATTGCAAAAAAAATCAGTTGGGGGGGCTTAAATTTAAATTTGCAAGCACAGCACACAGTATTACTTTTCAGACAGAAAAAAACTAAATGTCATGATAAGACACAAAAACTTTCTATAACATGGTAAAAGAAAGAAAGTACTGAGAATTGTTAAAGATAAACATCTTTGCGTGTCTTTGAAAGATATTATTGGCTTTGGCTCTTATATCCTAAAGTCTGCTTTGTTAGACAATAGGACAACAACTGGCTGTGTTTCACTTGCCTAGCTGATTGGCTCACTCCCATACAGGATTAACAATCTGTCTTGTGTTTTGCCCTGTTGGCATCCATATACCTTACCAATTCAATACCAATACAGTTTGCAATACCACTACAGAATATTGGCTGGTAGCTTGAGAGTTAGTTTAATTCCCTTCAATCTCTTGACTGGAATCCAGACTTCTGTGGTTGATGCCTTCCTGCAAAGGAATCTGAATGCTTCCACAAAGTCTGGTCTTTTCATTTCCCAACTGCTCTCCTGTAGTCTCAGACTTCCTTGTTTAAAGTCTGCTGTAGATTTTGAGTTTCCATTGGAGCCCTGATCTCGTTTGCTCCAGCCAGCCCCAGATACGGAAGAAAATCCTGTCTTCTGTTTCTGGCTAAAGAGGTAACTTCCATCTTACTCTTCTTCTGTCTGGATGCCAAGATAGCAAAAACTGATTTCCAACACTTTCATATCAATTTCATTACTGAGATTCTTTCAATCTCTTGGCCATCACTTGTTTCTTGGCAGCAAATGACTAAATAATATATAAGATATAGGTCATCTGTGTTTTTGAATCTGGAATAAAGGCAAGGGTCAGATTTATACCTTGCACAAACTCTTCCTTGACAAATATAGTATATAGTTTGTCCTTCCATTCCAGGCTTTAACTGATTGCTTCAGGCTGTAGATGCTCTTCTGAATTTGAACACCAGATCTTTTTCCCCAGATCCCTCAAACTTGTTTGGCTGCTGCATGTAGACGGCGTTCTTCATTTCTTCATGCAGGAATACAATCTTTTCATAAAGGCAATATCTCATTAGAGAAGCTTTGGACTTTGATTTCTACACCTGAATATGATGATAGTTCCTTAAGGTACCTTATTCTCTGCAAAACAAGTAGTTGAAGTATTTTGGTAGTATCAACAGCAAATAGATACCCACATAATAAACCTGCATACAGGTAGCATGGAATTTGGGAGATAGCTTACCTCATCTGGGAATAGTCCCCAACTAATGTTGCTCCATTCTCCTGAAAGTCTATCTGAGAGGTTCAGAATGGGTCAAGGTGAATTCCTGACTTTCACAACATAATGCAAATTGTTCATCATGGGCATGCCAGTGGATTTCCTACAGACTGAACCAGAGGTGCCTTTGTTCTTATCCTGCTGAAAGAGGGATCAGCCATATGTGCAGTTAGTTGCCTTTTTCCCTTTTGCCTGCTCAGACTGCAAAGATGTGGAGCACCTGCAAACAGGAGAAATGACGAGGTCACTCCCTGCAAAAGAGAAACAATGAAAGTGAAACCTTGGGTTGTATTTTTACTGTGGTACACTAGGTCCAATATCTGGCATTATGCAATTGCACTTTATAACCCCTGATAGCCTTTGCAAATTCATGAGCTTGACATACAGCTCAGGGCTCTTTTGGACTCTGAGAAAGCATCACCAAAACAGAATTTTTTTCATCCTTCCCCCCTTCTGTCTTCACCTCTTTCATTGCCAAACAAAGGACTATAATCTGAAAAAAGGGATTTATCTACCTGTCTTCCTTACATCTGTACCTTGAGTTTTATAAAAAAGAAAGATAATTCTTCAAGATCTATTACAAACATATAAATTAGGTGGCCATTACAAATTACTATCCACTGCTTCCAATAAACATGGTAAATCAGAGGAGAGCTTACAATTTGATTTGGATGAAAGAAGGGCATGAGCACATTGACACGTGATATGACAAATATGAATATCCAATAATGTCCTATAGTCTAATTAACTGTCCAGCTGTATTTTTCAGATTTTCAGATGAATTAGACATTTTCATGCAAATATGTAGTAGTTTATCTGAATTACATGTTGATTTTTTTCCAGAAAAAGCCATCAGTTATACTCATGCAACAGAAACGTATTTCAGCTCCTGTGCTGATATCGGATATTTGGAATAACAGATTTCTAAAGAAGGCATGCAGATGCATTCTGCAAAAAGTCAGTTCTTTTCTGGGAAGCACCTAGAAGTGCAAAGAAGTTCCAAGATTTTCTAGGCTTTGCCAACTTTTATTGAAGATTTTTCACTGATTTGGTGCAGTACCCAAGGAAATCCTCAGAACCAGTAGTGGGATTCAAAAAATTTTTCTACCGGTTCTGTGGGTGTGGTTTGGTGGACGTGGCATGGCTTGGTGGGCATGGCAGGAGAAGGATACTGCAAAATCCCCATTCCCTCCCAATCAGCTGGGATTCGGGAGGCAGAGAATAGATGGAGGCAAGGCCTGTCAGAGGTGGTATTCACCGGTTCTCCAAAATACTCAAAATTTCCACGACCGGTTCTTCAGAACTGTTCAGAACCTGCTGAATACCATCTCTGACTGGCCCCATCTGTTCTCTGCCTCCTGAGTCCCAACTGATCGGGAGAGAATGAGGATTTTGCAGTAACCTTCCTCTGGAGTGGGGAGGGAATAGAGATTTTACAGTATCCTTCCCCTGCCATGCCTACCAAGCCACGCCCACAGAACCGGTAGTAAAACAAATTGAATCCTACCGCTGATCCAGATATACAGTTAAGCTAAGTGCAACTTTATTCATTTACTTCACTAAGCAACAGTTAAAGATGATACAAAGATAGTTTGTGTCAAAAATTAAATGGGGGGAGGGGGAAGAAATATTGCTGTTTTAGCCATGCTCTGGCTAAAGTAGCCCTTAAATAACAAGGTCAAACCCAGTTTTGGACATTGCATAAAAATGAATATATGTTTCTATGCTAGCAGAGACTCTGCCAATTGAAAAGTGAACTTGTAAACAAATATACAATACAATACAATAGCAGAGTTGGAAGGGACCTTGGAGGTCTTCTAGTCCAACCCCCTGCCTAGGCAGGAAACCCTATACCGTTCCAGACAAATGGCTATCCAACATCTTCTTAAAGACTTCCAGTGTTGGGGCATTCACAACTTCTGGAGGCAACTTCTGTTCCACTGATTGATTGTTCTAACTGTCAGGAAATTTCTCCTCAGTTCCAAGTTGCTTCTCTCCTAGATTAGTTTCCACCCATTGCTTCTTGTTCTACCCTCAGGTGCCTTGGAGAATAGTTTGACTCCCTCTTCTTTGGGGCAACCCCTGAGATATTGGAAGACTGCTATCATGTCTCTCCTAGTCCTTCTTTTCACTAAATAAGACATACCCAATTCCTGCAGCCGTTCTTCATATGTTTTAGTCTCCAGTCCCCTAATCCTCTTTGTTGCTCTTCTCTGCACTCTTTCTAGAGTCTCCACATCTTTTTTACATCGTGGCGACCAGAACTGGATTTTACATCGTGGCGACCAGAATTCATTCACCTACCCCTTTTCCCTGGAAAATAAGATCTCCCTGGATAATAAGCCCTGTGTGGTCACAACCAACAACCCGGATGCCCTTTGCTGGTGAACCCCAGGTGGGGGTTGGGGTGGGTCTTACTATAAAGTTGGCTTTTAGTGGAAGTTGATTATATAGGAATGTTTTTTAAAAAGTTCACACTGAGTTGTATTTGCTGATTTGATATCCATTTTTCTGGTTAAGTGAGATCCTTTAATCGTTCTTCACTGAATGACAAAATAAAGTGATAATGAAAAATTGCTACCTAACTGACTGGGTGGAGTCACTTTAGCCCCACTCAATGACATTCCTTTTTCATTGTTTTAGCCAAAGCAGACCTTTGTTTGTTTGGAACTAAAGCAGAATTCACCTGGTAACCCCACCAGGATCACTTGATAGAGTCAGTTGGCCAAGTTAAAGTACTGTAATTGCACAACACATTTCTCTCTCCCTCATGGTTCAGCGTAGTATAAACAGTGAACAGGGCCAAGTATTATTTAAATCACCTTTATCTGCATGTGTTTTTTTAATACTGACTGGATTCACTCATCATTTCCTGGCTTGGAACCAAACCCGTCAGAAAATAGAATCCTTACGGCCTTAAGCATGAGCAACATTTTTAAGACCTGCAATTGGTATTTAAAGGAAGGTGTCAGAGATATTGGGAAAAGGGCTTCAAAGCCAGAAAGAGTATGCATGTCAGAGCATACAGAGAAAGCTCTCTTGCAAAGGATCACGGAAGAGTCGGATGAATCTCACTCAGTCTTTGAGTCTGTGATGGGGGCCAAAGCATAGTGGGACTATGACTAGGGACAAAAGTTGAATGGGAGAATGCATTTAGTGAAATATAGTTGACACTATTATTCATAATCTTCTTCTGTAAGCCTAAACATTAGCTTTAGATAATTTATTTATGTCCTTTCATTTGTTTTCATTTATATCCCTCTTCTTCTCTAAGAGTTCAAGGACATTTATTTGTTGCCAAAATAAATTGCCAGGAATTAACCTTCACTATAAATATAGTTTATTTACTTTACTGCCCTATAAACAAATAGAGTTTCCAAATTAGCTCTGCCAGTTTATATTTAGGAATTATATTCTGCAAGGGGACTGTCTCATGCAATCTTCTGCTTCCAATTGAAATCATTCTGAAAATCAACTGTCTGGATGTCCATCATTGTTTAATAGTCCTCAACTTAGGACAACAATTGAGCCCAAAATTTACTTTGCTCAGCAGGACAGTTGTTAAGTGAGTGTTGTCCCATTTTATCACCTTTCTTGCCATAGTTATTAAGTGAATCACTGTGGTTGTTAAGTTAGTAACACTAACTTCACTAGCTTCCCAATTGACTTACTTGTCCAAAAGTTTGAAAATCTGATCATATGACACACACACCCGGGAGACTGCAATCGTCATAAATACATGACAGCTGCCAAGTGTCCAAATTTTGATCACATGACTGCAGGGATGCTACAATGGTCATAAATGTGAAATATGGTCATGTCACTTTTGTGCTGTTGTAACTTTAAGGGAATGGTTGTAAGTCAAGGACTACCTGCAGTTTGATCTGCTCATATAACATGATGTTTGGAAGAGAAACTGCATCCTTCTAACTGCCTTTCTGAAGATTCAAATGTAAGAATCAGTTAACTGGCTCTTTCAAAGGCCCTACAAGGGGGTGGGGCAGGAAGAACTCAGCAAAAGCGCAAGGGAGAAGACCCCAGGAAGTAGAGAAAGGTATTGTTCGTCCTTGCCCTATGTTTCTCATAGATATTTGACTACCCACCATTAATATCATCAGCCAGTTGTTATAGCACTCTGTCTTTCAAAAGATATACCATTACAAGGTAGATCTACTAGATAATCCTTCTGTTAACAAAGCTGCATCTCATTTAATCTCTCCTATTAGTAAAGCCAGCCCTGGCCAAGTTAGGTAAGATTTATATATTTCATTCCTTATTTATTGCTTGTAGCTCAATGTATTTAGGACATGATGATTCCTTATTTATGTCACACCCTCAACTCAGTAATTCTACACATATTAAGGTTAACCTTAACCTCACATATTAAGGTTAAGGTTTAGACAGCAAGTAAAGCAACATAGATAAAACACTAAGAACAAAAATAAATATTGTTCCTTGGCAAAAAAAAAGATTGAAAAAAGCAAAATAAAGGGATTAAAAGAGAGAATTTTAGGCACAGAATACCATCAGGGAGCAAATCAGCACCCCCAACCCCAGGAAAGAGCCATCAGGGCGATACTGTTCCACAGCTGCAGAGAAAGCACTTCAACCCCTCTCATCTGTTTCCAGAACAATGACATCTGTCTGGGTCCGTGAAAAAATATAGTTGGGAGGAAGTCCGTTTATTAGGTCATTGCTACTTTGCAGTAAGTAGAAAGTGCGATTTTGTTTCCTCCAAAACCTGGTTGTATAAGTCCAGTACTTTGCTTTTACTTATGGGAGATTTACAGACATTCACTAGTAGTAGGAAAAAATGGAAAGTCAGTGGGGTGTGGTAGACAAGGTGCAATGCTATAACCTGGTGGTCCCCATTCTTACCAGTTCTGCGGACCAGTGGTGGTGGTGGTAGCAGGGGGAGAAAGGGGGTAGTTTCGTGTGCGTGCCCTCCCTTCTCACTAGTCCCCATTCTTTTTCCAAATATTTATGCACCTTGGAACCCACTCCTACACTTTCTTGTTTGACACTACCAAACCTTTCTTTCTTTATTTTTTTCTTTCTTCTTTCTTTCTTTCTTTCTTTCTTTCTTTCTTTCTTTCTTTCTTTCTTTTTCTTTCTTGTTTCTTCTTCCATCTGTCCGTCCATCTGTCCGTCCATCCATCCATCCATCCATCCATCCATCCATCCATCCATCCATCCATCCATTCAATCATCTATCTATCTATCTATCTATCTATCTATCTATCTATCTATCTATCTATCTATCTATCTATCTATCTATCTATCTATCTATCTATCTATCATCTATCTATTTATCTATCTCCATCTGTCTGTCTGTCTGTCTGTCTATCTATCTATCTATCTATCTATCTATCTATCTATCTATCATCTATCTATCCATCCACCCATCCATCCATCAATCCATCCATCAATCCATCTTTTCTCTTACATTATACTATTGTTGCCTTGATGCTACAAAGATTAAAGTGGAAAGAACACACTGTTCCTTTGTTAGGTCCATAACAATTTTGTGGCAATGAAGAGCTGATAGGTTCATAGAAGAAAAAGAAATAGGATTCATTGAAATGTTGTGGCTTCATTCCAACATGCCTAAATTGTAGTTTAAAGATTTAAAAAGTGGGGAAGAGAACTATTGTAATACTATTCTATTGGGTCAGAAGGAGAGGAGAATGTACTTCTACCAGCCTAAGCAGAAATCAAAAAGAAGGTGTTTTCAGGAGATAATATAAAGATAACCTGGAGAAGAGGTAGGGGACCTGGTGGAAAAAACAGAGCAGCCGGGAGATTTCAACTGGATTTTTAAAAAGGAAATTACTTATCTCCTGAGGACAGCACAGCCTACCCGCCTGGTCTAAACAGGTATGTAACGTATGAACCAGCCACTGGATCAGAGGATGCAGCACAGTAAACAGCAGTGTGCTGAAGTGCCACCTGCGCATGCAACGCACATAAAAACAGATGCAGCTGGGATTGCACTCTTGGGGCTACCATCTTGACTTTATTTGACCATGTCTGGAACAGAAAGTAAAGGTTCATATTCACATTTTCTTTTCTTTTCTTATGTCATAGATGGAGCTGCTACGGCTTTATATTTTGCTTGGAGCTGTTTTGAAACTTTCTTCAGGCATTACCTACAATAAAAGAGGCAAGTTGTGATTTCAAATTAATTAATTAATTAATTAATTAAACTTCTAGACCGCCCCCTCTCCCCGAAGGGACTCGGGGTGGTGGCCAGGTACAAATTTAAAAACCATACAGTCGATAAAATACATAACTAAAATTGAATTAAATATCCCCTGTACAAATTTATAAAAATTAAAAAATTAAACCTTAAAACCAAAACTGTAAAATTTAAAAATACAAACTGAGGTGGGAAAGCTGGAATTAGGCCAGGCCGGCTAGGTGGAACAGGTGGGTTTTGAGTTTCCGTCGGAAGGAGCGGAGGTCCGTAGTCGTTCTAATGTCAGGGGGAAGGTCATTCCAGAGGGTCAGGCCCATCACAGAGAAGGCCCTTCCCCTGGGCGTCGCCCGCTGGCACAGCCTAGTGGACGGCACCCGGAGGAGTCCCTCTCTGTGTGAGCGAATCGGCCGAAGGGATGTATGGGGCAGGATATGATCCCGCAAATAGCTAGGTCCCGTGCCATGGAGCGCTTTGAAGATGATAATCAACACCTTGAAACTGCATTCACTCCTGATTGTTAGAATGATCAAAAGGAGAAGATGGACCCTCAGGCTAGGGAATTTGCTCATTGTTCTCTTTCTTTGCCTGTTTATGCCATAGGAAGGCTCGTGCTGGCTTTTTGTGCTTTTTTGTGATGTCCCGGGCAGCTACAATGACCATCAATCATGTTCTTGACACTATAAGGAAATTTTGCTTTAAATGACAGCTGAAATCATGCTTGTTAGGTTTCATAATGGATTCTATTTCAGTTTTTGTAATGTCCTTGTTTTATTATGAGATCTCATTGGCTTTGTCAAATTGTTCTTGAATGTTTTTGTTTTACTTTACTTGATTTCAGATCACTTTTACTCTGTTCTGTTTTCCACCTGGTTCCATTTTCTATAGTTACATTCCTTGCAACATAATGACCTCAGGCTATCCTTCTTTAAATGATCTCACCCTGCCATCATTCACCCATTAAACCAAAGTGAATTTTAGTTATACGAGAAGCAATAAATGAATATTGATGTTATAGTAAGAATTATCTATGTACATACGTGATTCCAGGAATTAGAATAAATCCATCTGCGGCACAAATACTAATTGATATAGTATGCATCATTCACCACAAGGGCATCCTCAGCTTCCTGATGAGACTTCTAAAGAATCATATTACGGGTATATCCTAGGTCTAGCAAATCCAGGCTGCAAAAATTCAGATGAACAATGGATCCTGGCAAAGAACCCTTGGCTGCCATCTAGTGGGTTTTCCAGGTTTCTGCCTCCCAGATCTGGCAGTCCTACCGTATGCCTCCTGGAAAAGTTGTCACTGTCTTGCAGATGTAGCTATTGAAAATTTCAAAACAAGACATACAATCTTAGATGTTGTGATAGTAATCTATCTCTTCTATGAATGCATTATGTGGAACCTGTTGCAGCCAGAACTGAAACAAATTAATATTAATTGACCTCAGTGTGTGTCTCTGTGTGTGTGTGTTGCATTTGTGTTGATAAATAAATAAAGGGAGACTTGGATAGATCTATTCCAAGCTATTTAGCTCTCATCAGCTAGCCATACCCTTACTGGGATTCGAACCTGGGCTGGTTTTACATGTTACCCAGTTTTATTAGCCTCTAAGCCACAAACTCTCCTCCCTTATCAGCTGAGGCAAGGAAATGATTAAGCATTATGTCAAAGCACATGGTATGCCCAAATATGGGAGGGAGCATACTGCTTCCCTTTTGCCTTTCATCTCCACCCTAGGAGCCTTCCAGGCAGAAAACCATTTTTGTGAAGCAGTATGTACCCTCCCATATTTGGGCATACCAGGTGCTTTGACATAACACTATGTTTTCTATGTCTATGTTTTCATAGATTTTCACGGGTGTAGGTATGCTGGTCTTGTATTCTTGTTGTATTTGGTTCTTTTCCTGTGCAAGATCTTACACGGGAAAAGAACCTAATACAACAAGACCAGCATGCATACACACACACACACACACACACACACACCCCTACCAGGACAATCATTCTTGCACCACAGTTTTATTAGAAAAGGATATCAACAATCCATTTCTGATCCATTGCAAAATTTGTTATTATTTATTAAGGTGTTCTGTAAATTAAATGTAATTCTTTAAATTAAAAGAATAACTCTCTGCTTGCAATTCTATGGTATCTTAAATCTCTGTAAGCAATTAAGCATTTGATTTGGCCCAAAAGAAGGAGCAAGGAGGCTATTTATGTAAACTAATTTTTACTACAAGCCCAGTGATAATATTAATAGTAAATGACACCAAGAATGTTTTGTCTGTCTGTCTCTGCCTGCCTGCCTGCCTGTCTGTCTGTCTCTGTCTGTCTTTCTTTCTTTCTTCCTTTCTTTCTTCTTTCTTTTTCCTTCCATTTCTCCATGTCTCCTCCATTTCTCTAAACTTTTAATTTGTTTCTCCTTCAGGCTTTCATTTATATTAAACATCAAACATAATGATTGTACAATCTAAGTTTCACTGGTTGCATACTGCTTTCCCAAATCTTGAGCATTAGTCCTAGAATTTGTACATAATCATATTGTAATATAACACAAGAGGAAAAAATACTATAGTAACCTTCAAATTGTAGGGCAGTACTCAGAGTTTAGAAGGTACCCCATAACCTTTTTTGGTCCCAAGGCATGTAGCTCTATCGATTCTTTTGTGTTTCTCACAGCTTAGTCTCAGGGCTACTTCGTTCTCGACGTTACCAAGGCCTGAAAGTGATCATCTTCAATTGCGATGTCCCTGGTATTTCCTTCTGATTTAAGGAAAAGGAATAAAATAATTCAACAAATAAGCCACAACTTGGAAATAGGCCAGGAGAGAAACCTAACATAGAAGAGGGTTGACGGGAAAGTAGTGACAGAATTTTTGAATTCACCATGTATGGAAACCCTAGCGCTTATATGCTCAAATAGTACAGGGGAACAAGAGCTTTTAGTATATTTTGCGGAAATATGCATTAAATTGAAGCATTTTTTCATGACTACTAAGCCAAAGGGCCAGTTTGATCAAAGTCACTCAACATGGTTTGATAACGAATGCAAAGATAGGAGAAAACAGCTCAGGAAGTCACTTAGGAAATACTTAAACAGCCCAAACATGGAATTACAGAAGGAATATATCACCATGTGGCAGAAATATAAGCAGCTAATGAAGAAGAAAAAAAGGCTCTTATACTGATAATTATTGGGCTGGCTTAGAACAGGCAGCAAAGCTGGCCTCACCTACACTCTTCTGGTTGGGGGTCTCAAAAATTATTAAAGATAGAAAATCAATAAGTGACCCAACTATTACTGCAGTAAGTTGGGAGAGGCATCTGGCCACTCCAGCAGTAGCGGAAAATTCTGATGACGTGATGTCTTCTCTTAGCCTGGAACAGAGATATGAAGCCTTACCCCAGTGGGCAGAAGTGTCAATCATGGACGTGAGGCGTTTACTTTCTTCCCTGGAGTCAAAGCTCCAGGACAGGATGAACTCCCGGCAACGTTATTTAAAGAAAACATAACCTGGTGGGCGCCTGCCCTGGTGGGTCTCATTACTTTTATTAATAGAACAGGTTATATTCCTGCTAGCTGGCGCACATCAATAATTATTCCACTACATAAAAAAACCTTTAGGGATAACCCAGATAACTTCCGGTTAATTAGTTTAATTGACCAAGCATTTAATAGTGATTGCCATACCATGTGCATGAATCACACAAGTGGCAAGAAAATAGGGGCAGTCAGGCATAACACAGGTTATGTAGACAGCAGTGACGTGCGGTGAGGTTTATGGCTGGTGAGACAGCAATTTTTTTAGACTTGTGGACGTCAACTTCCAGGCATGCTCAGTTCTGATTTAAAGCGACAGCATTTGTTTTCCTTCTTTCTTTCTTTTCTCCCTTCCCTTCCTTCCTCCCTTGCTCCCTCCCTCCCCCTCTCAAACACACACACACACACACACACACACACACACACAAGTTGGTTTGTAGTGTTTAATTCCATGTAGCTGATTTACAGTGCAAAGGAGGAGTTATTTTTGCCCTGCCCAATCAGCTTTTCTCTTGCATTTTCTTTGATAAAAGGGACGGAAAGATGGTCTTTGAATGAGAGAATCCGTTTTAGTCAGAACGTTCAAATGTAATAAAATGACCTTCCTGTCTCGATCTGTTTCATTGGAAAAGATGCCCCCCTGAGAAAAGAGCCTTTCACGTCTCTGAAAGCCAGTCCGGGTAAGATCCCTCCAGGATGGGCGCAAGTTCGGCTTCCAGAGCGGGCAGTGCGGGCACCGGTGGGCTCCTCCGGGCTCCTGCCTTCCCAAAGCGCGTCCCTGTTTTTGCAGAAAGCAAAAGAACGGAGAAGAAACGGGGAAGCTTTGGGTGTAATATGAGGCCACGTTCACCAGCAAAGGGCAAAACTCTCTTCCACGGTCTCAATTCACACCTGAACCTTCCCCGTTTCTTCTCCGTTCTTTTGCTTTCCGCAAAAACAGGGATGCGCTTTGGGAAGGCAGGAGGCCGGAGGAGCCCACCGGCGCCCGCACCACCCACTCTGGAAGCCCAACTGCCGGCCGGGATTCCCCAGCTCATCTGCTTCCTGGGCTGGCAGCACCTGTCTTACGGGGCGACAGGAGCTGTGAGGGAGCGCCGTGCTCGGCAGAAGGGTTCCCGGGGCTCTGAGCATCCACCTGCCACCACCCACCTTTCGCTCCACAGAGAAGAGCCAAGCGGCGCCGGCCCAGCTCCCCTGACCCTCCAGTCGGGGTCAACCAAGACCGGTCCGGGAGAGGCCAGCCACCCCGTGAAGAATCCTGCCTGGCATCCCTGCTGCCCTCCGCCCTGGGATTCGGCCATGGCACCGCCCGCCAGAGCTATGCGGCATCTGGGGAACGCTTGTCGGGAGAACACCCGAAAGAACAAAGGGAACCTCTGCTGCCGCCCGGGCAACCTGGCCAGCCTCTCTCGCAGCAGCTCTCCGGCACCGAGCCTGGGAGTCCCTGGAGGAGCTTGCAGGGGCTGCAAGCACCGCAGGCTGGACTGGAGCCGGAGGTGATGCCCCTCCAACCGGGTAAAGCGGGCTTCCCTCCCTGCCTCTCCTACCCCCTTCCCTCTCTTACTTCAGCAAACTCTCTCTCAAACAAACAAACAAGCACACACACACACACACACACACACACAAAGCTTCTCTGAAGAAGCCCCACCCAAATGAGCGCCCTCTACTATGAGGCAGGAGAACTGGGTGCCTCCCCTACATCAGGAATTTTTAGGCTTTTAACCCTTGCTTAACTTAAGGGTTAAAAGCCTAAAAATTCCTGACGTAGGGGAGGCACCCAGTTCTCCTGCCTCATAGTAGAGGGCTCTTTTTTAGAGGCTTTTTAAAACAGTTAGGCAGTCATCCATGGTGAGGCAGCAACTAGCTCAGTCTGACCTCAGCTCTCGCCTTTTTCCTTTTACATTTTTTTTCTTTTCATGATGACAGTGGTGAGGCTGTGCCTCCCCTGCCTCACCTGACTGCACGTCACTGGTAGACAGTAAACACAAGGTCAATCAAAATGGACTCAAATGTCTTTACACCAATGCACAGAGTATGAGGAATAAAGAGGGCGAATTAGAAATTCAAGTAAAAGAGGGAAGATACGATATTATTGCCATTACAGAAAATTGGTGGGATGAAACCGACAAATGGAACATACAGCTAGAAGGATTTAGATTATTTAAAAGAAATTGACCAAATAAAAGAGAAGGTGGAGTTGCACTATATGTAAGAAATAATTACCTCTCTACAGAAATAGAGCACAACAATGATGAGAACTATCTTGAATGCATTTGGGTCAATATTAAAGGTTGGGTGGGGGGAATGACATTGCCATAGGTCCAGTGGTGGGTTTCTCCCGGATCGCACTGGATCGCGCAATCCGATTGGAGAATGAACCCGGAAGTAATTTCCTGCCCCGCCCCCTTGGCGTTTTTTGCATCGGGGCTGACTCCCCGCCGCCACCGCTGCACTACCTCATGTTCCTTGTCTTCTGGCTGCGGCCCCACTCCGTGGAAAACATAGGCGCAATTACAGCCTGGAGCAGGAGCAAAGCCCCTTTTCCAACTGGCCTTTCCTCGCTTGGAGGGCTTCAGAGGGAAGCTTCTGCAGAAGCCCGGGCGAGTGACAACAAGTTCCCACCATTACGAAGTCTCGGAGTCTGTAATTTTCTGAGCTGTGCGCGCACGCCTGTTTTCCAAGGCGTGGAGCAGCGGCGAGGCTCTGCGCGGCGAGCGGTGATTCCGGATGCCATCCGGGAGGACGAGGAACGCGAGGGGGGACCATTGATGGCCTCAGGAATCACTGCTCGCCGCGCAGAGCCTCGCTGCTGCTCCACGCCTTGGAAAACAGGCGCGCTCGCACAGCTCAGAAAATTACAGCCTCCGAGACTTCGTAACAGCGGGAACTTGCTGTCACTCGCCCGGACTTCTGCAGAAGCTTCCCTCCGAAGCCCTCCAAGCGAGGAAAGGCCAGTTGGAAAAGGGGCTTTGCTCCTGCTCCGGGCTGTAATTGCGCCTATGTTTTCCATGGCGTGGAGCAGCGGCGAGGTTCTGCGTGGCCGGCAATGACTCTGGGGGCCATCTGTGAAGACGAGGAATGCAAGGGGGACCCTGCCCCCCACTGATGGCCCCCGGAGTCATTACCGGCCACGCAGAACCTCGCCGCTGTTCCACGCTGTGGAAAACATAGGCGCAATTACAGCCCGGAGCAGGAGCAAAGCCCCTTTCCCAACTGGCCCTTCCTCCCTCAGAAGGCTTCGGAGGGAAGCTTCTGCAGAAGTCCAGGTGAGTGACAACAAGTTCCCACCGTTACGAAGTCTCGGAGGCTGTAATTTTCTGAGCTGTGCGCACGCACCTGTTTTCCAAGGCGTGGAGCAGCAGCGAGGCTCTGCGCGGTGAGCGGTGATTCCGTAGGCCATCAACGGTCCCCCCTCGCGTTCCTCATCTTCCCGGATAGCATCCGGAATCACCGCTTGCCGCGCAGAGCCTCACCGCTGCTCCACGCCTTGGAAAACAGGCGCGCGCACAGCTCAGAAAATTACAGCCTCCGAGACTTTGTAACAGTGGGAACTTGTTGTCACTCGCCCGGATTTCTGCAGAAGCTTCCCTTCGAAGTCCTCCAAGCAAGGAAAGGCCAGTTGGAAAAGGGGCTTTGCTCCTGCTCCGGGCTGTAAGCTTCCCTCCGAAGTCTTGGGATGTTCTGAGGAGCCCCCCAAGGAAAAACGCCGCTGCCAGGTAATTAAAAGTACCTCTCTGATTCTGTCAGACTCTGTCAGTCTCTCTCTGATTCCCTCTCTCACTCCCTCTCTCTGTTCCTCTCTCTGTCTGTCTGTCTGTCTCACTCACACACACACACACACACACACTGTGGTCACCTTGTTGAGTGTTCCAATCACATTTGAAACACTCAACAACTGGCCTGCATTTATGGTATTTTGCAGCATTCTGCAGTCATAGGACCAAAATATATGGTTAAAAGCATATATTTTGGTCCTATGACTGCAGAATGCTGCAAAATACCATAAATGCAGGCCAGTTGTTGAGTGTTTCAAATGTGATTGGAACACTCAACAAGGTGACCACAGTGTGTGTGTGTGAGTGAGACAGACAGACAGACAGAGAGAGGAACAGAGAGAGGGAGTGAGAGAGAGAATCAGAGAGAGACTGACACACACACACACACACACACACACAGAGACAGAGAGGGGGAGGGAGGGAGAGAAAGATAGACAGAGAGAGACACACACAGAGTGAGTGATTAAGTGAATGAGTGAGAGACAGACACACCCACATACACACACAGAGTGACAGAGTGAGAGGAAGGGAGGGGAGAGAGACAGAGGGAGAGACAGAGACAGACAGACACACACACACAGAGAGAGTGAGTGAGAGACAGACAGACACACACACACACAGAGTGACAGAGATGGGGGAGGGAGGAGAGAGAGACAGACAGATAGACACCCAGAGAAAATGACAGAGGGAGACAGAGAGGGAGGGAGGGAGGGAGGGAGAGACAAAGAGCCAGAGAGAGAGAGAGAGAGAAAGAAAACAAAAAAAGAAAGAAAGTGGGAGAGAGAGATGAAAGAAAGATAGAAAAAGAAAGAGAACTTATGACCACAATTGAGCCCAAAATTTTGGTTGCTAAGCAAGAGCGTTGTTAAGTGAGTTTCACCACATTTTCCAAGTTAGCCATGCCCACCTGGTCACATGACTGCCAAGCCACTCCCACCAGGTCACATGGCCAGCAAGCCACTCCCACAAAGGAGGCCACACCCACAGAGTAGGTTCCAAAAAAATTTGAAACCCACCACTGCATAGGTCTATACTATAGGCCACCCAACCAAGCAGAGGAAGTAGATGAACTTTTTGCTAGTCAGCTAACTAAGGTATGTAGGAAGCACACCACAATAGTAATGAGAGATTTTAACTACTCTGATATCAACTGGTAAACAAAATCTGCACCAAGTGGAAGATCCAACAGGTTCCTAACAAACCTAGCAGACAACTTTGTTTTCCAAAAAGTAGAGAAGGGAACAAGGGGGTCAGCCACATTGGACTTAATTCTCACTAACAGAGAGGAAATGATAGAAGGTGTTGAAACCACAGACACCCTGGGGGCAAGTGACCATGCAATATTGGAATTCAACATTATGCAAACACAAATAGTAGAACAAAGTAAAACTAGAGTCTTGGACTTTAAGAAAGCTAATTTCAATAAACTTAGAGAGAGCTTGGGAAAAATTCCATGGATGAGAATCCTCAAGGGGAAAACAACTCAAGAAGCTTGGGAAATTTTGAAAAATGAGATTACAAAAGCCCAGTCTAGCACAATACCAATGAAGAAGAAAAATAACAGCTCCCAAAAGAAACCAGCATGGCTGCATAAAGAACTATCTGACAAACTGAAAGACAAAAAAGGTAAGTATAAAAAGTGGAAGGAGGGGGACATAACTAAGGCAGAATATCAGCAAATAGCCCGAGCCTATAAAGATGAAGTGAGGAAAGCTAAGGCTCACAATGATGAAAGGCTTGCCGCAAAAGTAAAAATTAACAAAAAAAAAGCTTCTTCCAACATGTTAAAAAGAAGAAAAAAGTTAAGGAAACAATTGGTCCATTGCTAGGAGAAAGTGGCAAGAAGGTGACAAGCAACAGGGAGAAAGCAGAATTATTTAACTCATGTTTTGCATCTGTCTTTACACAAAGGGATAAAACAGTCCAAACTGTCAAAAACAGCACCACAAAAATCAGATTAGGAACACAAATTGAAATAGGGAAGAAAATGGTAAGTGAGCACCTGTCTACCCTAGACGAGTTCAAATCACCAGGACCGGATGGATTACACCCCAGGGTTCTGAAGGAACTAGCAGACGAGATCTCAGAACCATTGAATTATATCTTTCAGAGATCCTGGAACACCGGGGAACTACCAGAGGACTGGAAAAGAGCTGATGTGGTTCCCATTTCAAAAAAGGGAAAAAAATAGATCCAGGAAACTACAGACCTATCAGCCGGACCTCAATACCAGGAAAGATTCTGTAAAAAATAATCAAGCAACAAATTTGCGAACACCTAGAAGCAACAAAGTAATAGCCAAAAGCCAACATGGGTTTGTCAAAAACAGATCATGCCAGACTAATCTTATTGCATTCTTTGACAAAGTGACAAACTTAGTGGACCAGAGGAATGCCGTCGATATAGTTTACTTGGACTTCAGTAAGGCATTCAATAAGGTAGACCATAAACTACTACTAGATAAAGTAGAAAAAATGTGGGTTAGACAGCATCACCACCAGATGGATTCGTAACTGGCTGACCAACCACACTCAACGTGTAGTCCTAAATGGAACTGCATCTACATGGAGGGAGGTATGCAGTGGAGTACCCCAAGGCTCTGTTTTGGGCCCAGTACTCTTCAACATCTTCATCAATGATTTGGATGAGGGAAAAAATGGGGAACTCATCAAATTTGCAGATGACACCAAGCTGGCAGGAATAGCTAACACTCCAGAAGATAGGCTTAAGATGCAGAAGGATCTTGACAAACTTGAACATTGGGCACTATCTAATAAAATGAAATTCAATGGTGAAAAGAGTTAGGTTCTACATTTAGGCAATAAAAACGGAATGCACAGGTACAGTATAGATCCATGATGGCAAACCTATGGCACGGGTGCCACAAGTGGCACGCGGAGCCATTTGTCAGGGCATGTGAGGCTCTGCCCTGTCAGCTGGCCAGCGCGCATGTGCATGCTGGCCAGCTGAGTTCACCTTTTTAAAAGCCATTTTTCGCCCTCCCCAGGCTCCAGAGGCTTTATAGGAGCCTGGGGAGGGCGAAAAGAGCATTCCCCGCCCCCCCGGAGGCCCGCCGGAGGCTTCAGGGACTGTCCGGAGGCTTCCCTGAAGCTTTCGGAATGCTTAAAATCACCCTCCGAGCAACCTGGAAGTTAAGGCTCTTTTTGCCCTCCCCAGGCTCCTATAAAGCCTCTGGACCCTGGGGAGGGCGAAAAAAGCATGTAAAAATGGGGGGGGTCGCGCGTTGTCTGCGCATGCGCACTGGGGGGTCGCACATTGCATTATGGGTGCAGCACGCCCGCACACGACCCCCCTGCGCTCCCCCCACTTGTGGCACGGGAGCCAAAAAAGTTTCGCCATCGCTGGTATAGATGGTACCTTGCTCAGTAGTAGTAACTGTGAAAGGGATCTTGGAGTCCTAGTGGACAACCATTTAAATATGAGCCAGCAGTGTGCAGCAGCTGCCAAAAAAGCCAACACAGTTCTAGGCTACATAAACAGAGGAATAGAATCAAGATCACGTGAAGTGTTAATACCACTTTATAATGCCTTGATAAGGCCACACTTGGAATATTGCATTCAGTTCTGGTCGCCACGATGTAGAAAAGATGTGGAGACTCTGGAGAGATTGCAGAGAAGAGCAACAAAGATGATTAGGGGACTGGAGACTAAAACATATGAAGAACAGTTGCAGGAACTGTGTATCTTTAGTTTAAGAGAAAGAAGGACTAGGGGAGACATGACAGCAGTGTTCCAATATCTCAGGGGTTGCCACAATGAAGAGGGAGTCAAACTATTCTCCAAGGCACCTGAGGGTAGAACAAGAAGCAATGGGTGGAAACTAATCAAGGAGAGAAGCAACTTAGAACTGAGGAGAAATTTCCTGACAGTTTGAACAATTAATCAGTGGAACAGCTTGCCTCCAGAAGTTGTGAATGCCCCAACACTGGAAGTCTTTAAGAAGATGTTGGATAGCCATTTGCCTGAAACGGTATAGGGTTTCCTGCCTAGGCAGGGGGTTGGAATAGAAGACCTCCAAGGTCCCTTCCAACTCTACTATTGTATTGTATTGTATTGATATTTCAGCAAAAATTTATGCTAAGTATTTACTGCATAAATTAGAAGATTGGATAAAGAGAGATAACATTCTAGCTAACGAACAGACAGGCTTCAGGAGCGGAAGATCTGCTATGGACAATTGTTTTGTATTGGACCATATAATAACAAAGTTTAAGTTTTGGGGGAAAAACCACTGTATGTGGCATTTATAGACCTAAAGGCTGCCTTCGATACCATTAATAGACAAATATTATGGGATAAATTAGAGGCCATGGGAATAGAAAAGAAATTGCTATATTTAATTAAACTGTTATACATGGAAAACCAGGTTAGAGTTCGAGTGAACAGGACAGGATCGGTAACAAGTGCAATCCCAATAAATAGGGGCGTAAGACAAGATTGCATTTTAGCTCCAACACTTTTCAATTTATACTTAAACGTCTTGCCAAAATGTTTGGAAGACATATCACTCCATGGGCCTAGTATAGGAACAAGACAGGTAAATTGCTTGTTATATGCTGATGATATAATTTTGATGTCGGCCTCACGGGTGGGGCTAGGAAGGTCACTCGGGAGGTTGGCAGCATATTGCATAAAGAATCGCTTGATAATTAATGTAGAGAAATCAAAGGTAATGATATTTAGCAGGCAACAAAAGATGAGGAGATGGATTTTAAATGGCAGAAGAATAGAACAAGTTCAGTCATTTACCTACTATGGGATAGTATTCCAGACAAATGGTAAATGGAATAAACATGTAAAAGCCGGAGCTCAGAAGGCTCTGGCTTGGATGGCCCAATTAAATAAACTTATCTTAGAGAAAAGTCCATCTTCATTAACCCCAGTGTTAAAGGTCTTTCAGGTGAAAATTGGACCAATACTTACCTATGGGCAGAAATATGGGGGTTAGTTAAGTTGCCTGGGTTGGAAATCCCTCAAAATAAGTTCTTGAGGAGAATCTTGGCTATGTCCCCTGGAACACCAGCATGACTACTGAGGGCAGAATTGGGAGTACATGCGATTGGCACAAGGGCCATGTTGAAGACTGTTTATTACTGGCTATTATTACTGGCTAAGAATAATCGAGATGGAGGAAGGGAGGTTAGTAAAGATAGCGCTAATGGAGCAGATTAGCTCAAGTAATAAAAATAATTGGTTATCAAGAATTTTGAAGCAGGTATCAAGTTTTGGTATTCCTTTAAATTGGCAGCAGCATGATCTTAGGCAGATCAGATCTTGGATTGCACAGAGATTTATGGACATAAGTACACAATCAGACATTGCACAAGTGACAGCAGCCAAAGTTTGCCCCCAGCTATCAGCAAACAAACAAATTTTTAAAATAGAAAAATACTTAAGTTCGCCTTTATCTCCCGTCATAAGGAGATTTTTTTTCCAAATTGAGATTGGACCAACTTCAAACAAACATGCTTTGGGGGCAGGTATAAGGGAATCCCTGCAACTGAAAGAGTTTGTTTATGTGGGATGGGGGAAGTCGAAACAATTTCCCACGTAATTTTTGATTTCCCCCTGTACTCAGATTTGAGGGAACACCAGTTGGGTAGGATCTTTTATATCAGCACTCCTAAGTCCAAAGAGCGCTTTTTGCAACATTGTTTGTTAGGTATTAATTTGCAGTTGCTGAAATAGATTGCCAAATTTACTGTAAAGTTGATGGAAACAAGGATGAAGCTGGTGCAGCAGAACGCGGTAGATTGTAGGAAAAACCACTTGATGGGGTAGACATAGGGGTGACATTGTAATATAATTTTAAGCATATTTAATTTGTAATTTAAATTATTGCACTCTATTCTATTTTAAATTGTATTTTATTCCATTTAAATTTTAAATTGTGATTTATTTCAATCTCATTTTAAACTGTAGTTTTTGTCTCTGGAACTTAGTACTTTGATATGGCCCAAGGGCTAATCAATAAAGATTGATTGATTGAATACTATAGTCACATCATTATATTAATTACATTTGATTTCATTTTAGTTAGATTAAAATTTGGCTTTTATCCTGCTACCCTTCTAGTCATAGGTGTACATGAGCAAAGACCAGATGCAGCCTTTAGCCCACAAAGTTTGTACATCCTTAATATAAATAAAAATGTTTAGAGATGTTATTATAGTAATTCTGTATTTTCTCTCAGGGGTGAGCACTTCAAGTTTTTCTTGCTACACTGATTTGTACGAACTTGAGATTGTAAAGTCTAAAACAATCAAACTGTTCCTTCAGTCAACGGGCTTAGTAAGTTGCTCATTCATTTTCATATACTGTGCAGAAAGTTAAATTATAGCAACTAACAATGACTTTTTAAAAACTCATTATCCAGTAAATATGTTTACCAAATCTCTGTTTCACAGACTTCTTAAACAACAGGCAAAATGCCATTTTATTCACCATTCCACACAGGCACTATTTTACATTTGATTGTAACCGATCCATCCCTTCTCTCCCATGAGTCTGTTAAATTAAGGATTTCTTCTTTGTATGAATGAAATTATGTTATTTCTATAAAATTATTCTTTTGTTGTTATTTCTATAAAATTCAGCTTGAATAGTTACATACAAATATTTTTGATAAGAAATGTCCCTGAAAACAAAGAATAGCTTTTTACTTGCTAGGGGAATTTTTTTAATCTATGGAAGTATAGAAAGGATACGGTAAATAAAATGTAAATTAAAGAAATGGCTCTCAGCTATCAATTTTGGTCTAGTCTAGTGCCTAAGGCAACAGTCGAGAAACCAGGAGACTATCAGTTCTATGCCTGCCTTAAGCATGAAATCCGCCTGGTGATCTTGGGCCAGTCACTCTCTTTCATCCCAAATCACCTCACAGGGTTCTTGTTGTGAGGTAATAAAAGGAGGGAATATTAGGTATGTTCACCACCTTGAGTTATTGATAAATAATAATAAAGGCAGGATTTTAAAAAAATATTTAAAAAGAGATAAAATGTTGTAATCATATTGTCCACTCTTTCCACATGTAGGTACTGAGGACTTTATATTCTGCCATTTCACACCTGGGTTTTCAAAGGGCAAGCACTCACTTCCTGCCTATAGCAACAAGGGGAAAACAGGGATCTTAAACAGGAGGCAGGAGGCAGAGTTGTGGACATGCGTGCTGTGATTCCTGATGTATTGACACAAAAGAAAAACATTCAGAAAAAAGCATCTGCAGCATTTGCTGCAGTAAGTTTTCATCCAGGGTTGACAGCCAATCCCAAACATGTAACAATACGTAGTAATGGCATGAGGCCTAGGACAAACCATGTCTTTGTATGTATTGATAAGACAAGGATTTAGAGCAGCTAAGATTCCACTTTCTAAAAAATGAATTGCCAACATCAGCAACTTCACACATTGTGAATATTGAAGTCTATTGTTGTTGTTGTTGTTGTTGTTGTTGTTATGTGGTTAATCTTTGGTGAGATTCACAGCCTTTGGGGCTGGTTGGTAGCCTAACAGCTTGAGCCTTAACCAAGGACCTAGGAACTGTTAAGGTAACGTCGGAGGATATAAGTTGTTTCAAGTAGGCTGGTTTTTTGTAGAGTCAGGATGTTCAAGTCAGGTAAATTTAGAATTTTCAAATAGCGAGGTAGCCCTTTAGGTATTGCTCCAAGGCCTCCAATTACAATTGGGACAACACATGATTTCTTTTTCCACAGTCGCTCAACCTCAATTTGCAAGTCCTGGTATTTTGTGTTCTTTTCTTGCTATTTATCTTCAATTCGTGCATCACCAGGTATTGCAATGTCAATGAACCATGCTTTTTTTCTTTTTAATTATTGTTATGTCAGGTGTGTTGTAGGCCAATGCCTGTCAGTCTGGATTCTGAAGTCCCACAAGATTTTGTCTTCCTCATTCTCTAAAACCTTCTCAACCTGATGGTCCCAGTGGTTTTTGCTGTACTCAAATCCAAACTTTTGGCACAATTTCCAGTGAATAATCTTAGCAATGCAGTCACGGCGTTGTAGGTAGTCAGTTTGTGAAATTTTGCTGCACCCTCTGATCAAGTGGTCGACTGTCTCATCTTTCTCATTACAGAGGCGACATTTGCTGTTGGTGGTAACATGTCGAATTTTTGCCTTCATGCAGTTTGTGGCTAAGGCTTGTTCTTGAGCTGCCAAAATAAAGCCTTCTGTTTCTTTTTTCAGTACTCCTGATCTTAACCATTTCCAAGTTAGTTTTTGGTCAGCTTTGCCTTCAATACTTTTCAAGTATTGGCCATGCGTAGCTTTGCTTTTCCAATTTTCAGCTCGCTTCTCAATTACTTCTTTCTTATATTCAGATTTTAACTTAGTTGTCTTCAAAAGGCCTCCTTTATTTACTTCCTTAATCATTGATTCTTCACTTTTCTGGATGTAATCATTCAAGCTGTGTCTTTCTTCTTCCACAGTCTGCTTTACTTGTAGGAGTCCTCGACCACCCTCTGCTCTTCGTAGATAGAATTGGTCAACATCACTTTTAGGGTGCAAAGCATGATTCATTGTCATAAGCTTCCTTGTTTTTCTGTCCAAATTGTCCAACTCCACCGGAGTCCTGTCAATTATTCCTGCAGAGTATCGAATTACAGGTATAGCCCAGGTATTTATGGCTTTTATGATGTTTCCTCCATTCAGTTTGGACCTTAATATCTTGAGAATTTGTTGAATGTACTTGGCTGAGGTTAATTCCTTGACTTTATTATGCATTAAGTCAGAGGCCTCTAAAATCCCCAAGTACTTGTTGTTTTTTTTAAAAAAAAATGTCCTTCCAGTTGTCATTCATTCATCATTTTCAGGTGTTTTTAAAATCTTGTTCATTTGGGCTGCTAATCTTTCGTGCATACTTGTAAGTGCCTTTAGCCAGAAACCATGTAGCTCATCTGGTCCAGGTGCACTCCAATTCTTCACTTTTCTTGACTGCCTTTGCACCATTTCTTTTGTTATATTCACATCTTCCCATCTAATTCACATTCACATCTAAAACTCAACCCTTCCAAGACGGAGTGGCTGTGGCTTCCGGCCTCCCGGTTCAACCAGGTGCTTCCATCTCTGGCCATCGGGGGCGTCCAACTAGCCCCCATGGAACAGGTGCGCAATTTGGGCGTCCTCCTGGATACCCGGCTGTCCATGGATAACCATGTAACAGCCGTGGCAAGGGGGGCGTTCCATCAGGTTCGCCTGATGCGCCAATTGCGCCCCTTATTGGACCGGGATGCCCTACGCACAGTCACCCATGCGCTAGTGACGTCTCGCCTGGATTACTGCAATGCTCTCTACATGGGGCTTCCCTTGAGATGCACTCGGAGACTACAGTTGGTCCAGAACGCGGCCGCGCGGGTGATTATGGGGAGGACCAGATACTCCCCTGTAACACCTCTCCTGCGCGAGCTGCACTGGCTGCCTGTGGTCTACCGAGTGCGTTTCAAGGTTTTGATTATGATCTTTAAAGCGCTCCATGACACAGGGCCTAGTTATATGCAGGATCGCATCCTGCCCCACACATCCCTACGACCAATTCGCTCACACAGAGAGGGACTTCTCCGGGTGCCGTCCGCCAAACAGTGTCGGGGGGCGACACCCAGGAGCAGAGCCTTCTCTGTGATGGGCCCAGCCCTATGGAATGACCTCCCCCGTGACATCAGGATTACTTCCGATCTCCGCTCCTTCCGTGTACAGCTGAAGACCCACCTCTTTCAATTATCCGGCCTGGCTCAATCGCAATCGTAATTTTCCCATTCCTCCAAACTGTTTTTTAAATTGTTCTTAAATATTAATTTTATTGGGTTTTTACAATTGGGGTATTTTAAAGTAGATTTTTAACTGTCTATTGTTGTAATTTGTTTCCTCCTCCGTGTATATGTATATGTGTTGTGTATGTATGTACGTTTGGTGTTGTTATGTATTTTATGTTATATGCTCCATTGTACGCCGCCCCGAGTCCTACTTGGAAAGGGAGCGGCTAATAAATCCAAATTTATTATTATTATTATTATTCCATTTAAGCACTTTAATAGAATCCTCAACCTGCTTGATCCATTTTGCATTTCTCTTGTGCTTCTTGTTGTTTTCCCACAAATTCTTCCAGAATTTCAGAGCTTTCTCTTTACCAGGCTTTTCATTTGTTGTTACTTCATCTCCACTTTCTAAGCTCTTACAAAACTGGTGCTGATTTGCTCTGAGTTTTCCTTGAACTGAGTTACTCGATTTTCATACCGTTTAATCTTTTCAGCAATGGCAACAACCCTCTGCTTCAGCTCTTCAATTACTACCACAATCCCCTTATTCTCCAAATCGTATCTTGCTTCCAGGCTGCTTTTGACCTGCTTGTTCTTTAGCTGACCTTGCCATAGGTTCTTCAAGTTGCTCAAGTCTCCATGAAATTTTTTGATCTTCCATTCCAAACAAATTTTCCACTTAGGCTTCCCCTTCTTGCCTCTTTGGTTCCTGTGCATTTTCAAACCCAATTCTTTGGTAGTTATGAAGGCTGCTGCATGCATCAGCTGGTTTGTTTCAGCTAATGTAGTGGTTTGAATGGTTTGCACAGACTCATTGACCCTTTTTAGTACATTTCTCAATTCTTTTTGGTTCACTTGGTTCAGCTTTGGCAAACGTGTTCTTTCAGCGCCCTCCATTTGATGCTTTATTTTCTCAGCTAATTGAGCACTATCTGTTGGTGCTTGTTTTTCAGTGCTTCCTTTGTTCTTTATCTTCATCCATTTCAGCAGCCTCTTCCTCCCTTTCTTCCTCAGTTTGCTTTTGAGTCTGCAGATCATTCTTGATGTTACTCTTCTTTATTGGTATACTCAGACCATTAGTTGCTTTCTCTTTGATTCCTGTTAATTCTGCTGTAGTGAAAAATTACACGTCATTGGTCCATTAGACTTTGTTCACTGATTTATTCACTTTGTTTTGATTTGTTCACTTTGTTCACTGAATTATTATTATTATTATTATTATTATTATTATTATTATTATTATTATTATTATCATCATCATCATCATCATCATCATCATCATCATCATCATTATTATCATTATCATTATTATTAAATTGTATCACAGTGGCCAGTTGTTTGGCCAGATTTGGCATTGATTACTAGTCGTGCCCCACCCAGGGGCCTAGGACGTCATAACGTATTTTCGTAATATATGTGCAGATCCAAGCAGTGCAGCTTTTTGCATTTGATTGATGGTGATTTTGTCAAGTTTTAACTGTTTTAAATGTAATTCCAGTGCTTTTGGAATAGCACCCAGTGTGACGATTACCACTGGAATTACCCCTGCTGGTTTGTGCCATAATCATTGAATTTTAATTTTTAGGTCCTGGTATTTCGCGATTTTTTCATGTTCCTTCTCATCGACCTTGCTATCACCTGGTATTGCGATGTCTATGATTGTAACCTTATTTTTCGCAACCAGTGTGATGTCTGGTGTGTTATGCGCCAGTATTTTGTCCGTTTGTATACGAAAATCCCATAGGATCTTGACCATCTGATTTTCGGTGACTTTTTCAGGCTTATGTTCCCACCAGTTTGTTGCTGTTTTAATATTATAATTTTTGCACAAATTCCAGTGGATCATTTGTGCTACTGAATTGTGCCGCAATTTATAATCAGTCTGCGCGATTTTTTTACAGCAGCTGAGTATGTGGTCAACAGTTTCATCAACTTCTTTGCAGAGTCTGCATTTGGCATCATCAGAGGATTTTTCGATTTTGGCCTTAATGGCATTTGTTCGGATAGCTTGTTCTTGTGCAGCCAGGATTAATGACTCTGTTTCTTTCTTCAATCTACCTGTTGTTAACCATAACCAAGTTTTTTCACTGTCCACTTTATCTTTTATTTTTTCCAGAAATTAACCATGCAATGCTTTGTTCTGCCAACTCTCCATTCTTGATTTTATCACATCTTTTCTGTATTCTTGTTTCTTCTGTTGGGCCTTCAGTAGATTTTTGTTCTTTACTTCGATTAATAGATGTTCTTGACTTTTTAAAAAATAATCAGCCAGTGCATGTTTTTCTTCTTCAACTAGCTGTGTATCTTATAACTGGTATTGCCCAGGTATTTATGGCCTTGATTGTATTTCCACCATTTAATTTAGATTTCAAAATTTTCCTAACTGTTGGTGTACTCTCTCCTGACACTAGTTTTTACTTCTCCATGTTTGATGTTATCCAACTGCAGAATGCCTAAGTATTTGTAGGCTTCATTTTTGTTGCATTTAATTAGTTGACCATTGGGCATTTCAATTCCCTCACACGCAGTGATTTTGCCCCATTTTATGGATACAGTGGCACATTTTTTATGCCAAACTGCATTGAAATATCGGTGCTGAATACTCCGACTGTGTTCCTCAGTGATTGGATTTCTATTTCTGACTTTCCATAGAGTTTCAAATCATCCATATATAATAAATGCGAAATTTCTTCAGCTTCTTTGGCTGTTTGGTAGCCTAATTTCATTTTTTTTTAAGATTACTGAAAGTGGGATCATCGCGATGATGAAGAGAAGAGGTTAAAGTGAATCCCCCTGGAAAATTCCTCACTTGATATTAACCATTCTGTAGTTCTCATTCCCTACTGCCAACTCAGTTCTCCATTGTTTCATCGCCTTTTCAGTGAAGGATGTAATATTTTTACTAATGACAGTTGTTTCTAAGCATTTTATGATCCAGCTATGTGGCAATGAGTCGAATGCCTTTTTATAATCAATCCAGACCATATTCAAGTTCATTTTTCTTTTCTTACAATTTTCTAATATCATTTTATCAATTAAGAGCTGATCTTTTGTGCCCCTACTCCTTCTTTTGTTGTCTTTTTGCTCTACTGGCAAGATGTTGTTTGTTTCCAAATAATCCATAATGTTATCTGCAATAATGCCTGTGAGTAATTTGAAGGTTGTTTTCAAGCATGTTATTGGTCTGTAGTTTTCAGGTATTGTTCCTTTAGTTGCATCTTTCTGAATCAAGTATGTTTTCCAGTTGTCAAACATTCAGCAATTTGACAATTTTGTAAAATTTCATTCAGTTGCCTGGCCAATATTGCATGTAAACTGGTCAGATATTTGAGCCAGAAACCATGTAATTGGTCATTTCCAGGTGATGTCCAATTCTTTACTTTTTTTGCTCGATTTTTGACCATCTCAGTTGTTATTTCTAATACTTGCATTTGTTTGTTACCAATGCTTTCCTCAAAGTCGTGTATCCACTTTGCTTCCTTATTGTAGTCCTTTGCATTTTCCCACAATTCTTTCCAGAATTCAGCTGTGGACTGCTTTTCTGGTTTTTCACTTTTGGTGTCACAATTCACATTAAGACTTTAATAAAAACACCATTGGTCTGATCGAAATTGTTGGTTTTGTTTGTATTGGATGATTCGTGCCTCATATCTCTCAATTTTTCTAGCTGTTGCTGTTATCTGCTGTTTTACAATCTCTAAAGCTTCATTAATGTTTCTTGCATCCAATCTATATCTTCTGATTAGCTGATCTATGATTTTGCTGTTTTTAAGCCATTGCTCATGCATGTTCTTTAAGTTGCTAGCATCTGCCCTTAATTTTTTGACTTTTTGTTCTAATCGGATTTTCCCCTTTGGCTTTGATGCTTTTTCCATTGTGTGATTTGGTGCTTTGATTTTAATGCCTAGTTCATTAGTGACTATTACAGGTGCACTGTACATTAACTGATTCGTTTCCAAGATGGTTCCCGATTCAATTGTTGAAAGCACTGCATTAACCATTTTCATGATAGGACCCAAAATTTTCTTAGGGACAGTTTTTAATGACGGTAAACGTTGCCTTTCCTCACTAGCCAGAAAATGTTCCATGATCTTGTCCTTCAGTTCTTTTTGTTTTTGAGTTGGTTCATCAGTTCGTTCAATGGTAACTGGTTCAGGTGGTAGAACTGTTATTTCCTCTCCGGCAACTTCCTCTGGGAGTTCTACTATGATTTCTTTATTTGTGTCTTGAGTATCAGTTATTTCCTCTTGTGATGCTGTTTTTTTTGTTTTGCAATTTGCCTGAATTTCCTCAAGTTCAACTTTGCTAAACACTTTATTCCGTATAATAAATCGCCTTTGATCTGCTAGTCGTTGTTCACTAACATTTGAATCTGGATATTGCTGTTTCCACAAATCATACATTCGCTTTAAATAGCCTCTTTTTTTTGGCTCTGAGTTGTAATAACAGGCCATTATGGCACGATTTTCATCTGCACTATATTTTTGTCATTTTGTTGGCTGGTCCACTTGTAGCCCACTTGTCGACATATGATCAGGGGCCTCAACACCTGCCGCGGCCCCTGTTAACCCGCGCAATGACCGATGCGGTATAGAATTTTTATTCGTTTCTTTCACCATGTTGTATGGCAAGTTTTTATGGGGCCAGGTTGCCAACCTAACCCCAACCCTCCTCCGTTCTCATCCGGGCTTGGGACTGGCAACGGCGGAGTTGTTGTTGTTGTTATTGTTGTTGTTGTTGTTGTTGTTATTATTATTATTATTATTATTATTATTATTATTATTATTATTGTGGATTTGGCATTTTTATCCATCTATTGAATTTTTGGAAGAAATGTCCTTCTGGGTTCAGTTCCAAGAGGGGAGAAAGACACTGGAAACATGGTAGCTGTTTGGAAAGATGGTTTTACTGGTAGACAGGATGACATGGATGTTGGATGAAGGGAAAAAAGACAGGTGTTGAGAGTGCCTGAGTTTTATACCCTCTTTGGCCTTTTGAATTTGAGTTTGTATTCTGATTGGTTGTCAGACTCCCATGGGATATGCAGAGGCAATTCCATAGGCTATCCTGAGTTGAGCCTTCTGGGTGATGTAATATTCCCAGGTGCCATGTGGTGAGTTATGTTGCTAGATGAGTAGAGGGATAATCTTACCTTTGTTGGATCTTGGGTGAGGGCATTTGCCTATGAGTAGACCTAGCTATCTCTTTATCTCTTAAGTGCTTTAATAATAAAGATATAAATTTCCAGTTTTTCCATGATGTCCAGTTCCAAAGTTACAGTCAATTATATAGTTATGCAGTTCTTATTTCAGAGTTCTGTTCCACCTTAAGTTTATCAGCTTCAGTTGTTGTGGGGAAAAATGATGGTGGCCATCTTAGTCTTTTGTTCTACCTTAATGTCCAGATCCAAAATTGCAGTTAGTTATACAAATCTTATTTTGAGATTCTGGCAGTGGTGGGTTTCTGTCGGATCGCACCGGATCGTGCGATCCGATTGGTCAATGAACCCGGAAGTAAGTTTCCTGCCCCACCCCTGTCATGGGACGGTGCTTGCCTGCGCTCCACCAGCTCAGGTGTGACCGGAGAAGTTTCTCTTCTCAGAAATGTCTTTAGTGGAGCGGTGGCAGCCTGCGTCCCTTTCAGGAGCTCCACTGAGGAAATTTCTCTAGTCGTGCCCAAGCTGATTTATGCTGCAGAGACGAAATGCCAGCCTTCGGGTTGCAAAGCCCACCTGCCTCCCCTTCGCACCTCTTGCAGCTGCCAGCTGCTCAGGAAAGGCGGGAGGCTTCAGCTGGCCAACTTGTGTAAGACAAGACAGGCAAGGTGGTGGGCGCATGACTCTGCCCAGGACAACATAGAAGGTGCAGAATCAGCTCTGTCTGAAGGCGAGAAGGCTCGGAGCCACCACCACCCCTGCTTGCCCACCAGCCGAAGCCTCCCTGGAGGTTTTTTGCCTTCAGGCAGAGCTGATTCCGCGCCTTCTACATTTTCTCTGGCAGAGTCACGCGCCCACCCGCCTGCCTGTCTTATCTTACACAAGTTGGCCGAAGCGGCTTCTCTCTCCTCCTCGTCCTGCCAGCCGAAGGAAAAGCCCTGGGGAGACGGACTCCATGCGCTGAAGAAGAAGAGGATCCACCACCGCTTCTTCTTTAGGGGTCAGTGGAGGATCAGCTGCGGCAGCCCGGCAGAGCAGCACTCGGAGCCTGTCTCCCCGGGGCTTTTCCTTCGGCTGGCAGGACGAGGAGGAGAGAGAAGCCGCTTCGGCCAACTTGTGTAAGATAAGACAGGCAGGCGGGTGGGCGCGTGACTCTGCTGGAGAAAACGAAGAAGGCGCGGTCACATGCCCACCCGCCTGCCTGTCTTATCTTACACAAGTTGGCCGAAGCGGCTTCTCTCTCCTCCTCCTGCCAGCCGAAGGAAAAGCCCCGGGGAGATGGGCTATGCACGCTGCTCTGCCGGGCTGCCGCAGCTGATGCGCACAGAGTCCGTCTCCCCGGGGCTTTTCCTTCGGCTGGCAGTAGGAGGAGAGAGAAGCCACTTCGGCCACTCTCTTCCAGATGCCCAGCTGGAACCGAAAAGGCGCCCTTTTGGCCAAGAAGGGATCAGCTGTGGATGTGGAACCGTGGAGTCTTTTCAAGTGCATAAGCTGAGCAGAAGGAACATCCGTTCCTCAAACGCAGACAGCGCTACTCTCACCTCCCCATTGTCCGAGTTGCAGCAAGTGAAGTGCCACGGGCAACAGGGAAAATGAGGCTTCTTTGCCAGCCTCCCAGCTGGCAAAACATAAATTTTCACCAACTGAAAGGTATGTGTGTGTGAGAGGGGGGTGGAGAGTGAGAAAGAAAGAGTAAGAGAGAAAGGAAGGAAGGGAGAGAGAGAGAAAAAGAGAGAGAGACAAAGAGAAAGAGAGAAAGAAAGAGAAAGAAGAAAAGAGAAAGAAAGAATGTTGGAGAGAGAGACACAAGAAGAATGGAGGGAAGGAAGGGAGGGAGGGAGGAAATAAGTGGGGGGGAGAGACAAGGAAAAAAAGAAGGAAGGAAGGAAGAAAGAAAGAGGAAGAGAAAGGAAGGAAAGAAAGAAAGAGGGAGAGAGAGGCACAAGAAGGAAGGAAGAAAGTAAATAAGTGGGGGAGAGAGACACAAGAAAGAAAGAAGAAGGAAGGAAGAAAGGAAGAGAAAGGAAGGAAAGAAAGAAAGAGAACTTATGATCACAATTGAGCCCAAAATTTTGGTTGCTAAGCAAGAGCATTGTTAAATGAGTTTCACCACATTTACAAGTTGGTCACTCCCACTCGGTCACATGACCGCTAAGCCACGCCCACAAAATAGGCAACACCTACAGAATAGGTTCTAAAAAAATTTGAAACCCACCACTGGATTCTGGACACCTTAAATTCAAATCGGAAGAGAAGCTGGGGCCATCTTACTCTTTTGCCGAGCGAAAAAAAAGGAAGAAGAAGAAGAAAGCAAAACAAAATGAAAAAACCCTTCATATTTCCCAGTTTGGATTCCATTGTTATTCTGTTGTTATTCTTTCCCTTACCGGGTCCAGTCTCTTGTAGCTGCTCACATTATATCACTTGAAATCAGCCAGATTCAGATATTCTTCTTTGCCTCCTACTTTTCAAAGTTCTGATTTATGGCAGTTGGTTGATTAAAACTCCCCACACAGTCAAAGTTAGGTTATCAGTTATCAGTAAGAAAAAGTGCTTCTCTTTTTTTGGAGTTAAGATTAATCAATTGGAGAAAATTCAAATAGAATAAATCTTTCAAAGTATTTGGTTTCTTTTTCGAATCCAAAACCAAGTTTAAAGTTTATATTTGAGTAGGTTTGTCATTTCTCTGCTTTCTCCTTTCTGTCCAAAATTGTTTCGAATAAATAACTTTTGGAGAGGATGGTCTTTCAACTCTCCATTTTCTCTTTCTTTCTTTCTTTCTTTCTTTCTTTCTTTCTTTCTTTCTTTCTTTCTTTCTTTCTTTCTTTCTTTCTTTCTTTCTTTCTTTCTTTTTGGAAAAGTCTCAATCTGACCATCAATATTATTTATGTTCTCAGGATTTCTTTGCCTTTTCCAAGTTTGATTTATGGCTGTGGGTTAGATAAATTTACCTTACCGGCCATTCATCTCTTCTGAACCCTCCTGTTCCTTTTGCTTTGACAAGAGGTTCAGCATCTTGTCAGCCATATTTATAAGCTGTCGCCCTGACTCCGATTCAAAAGACAAATCTCTGACCTCTGAGGGATCTGTTGCCTCCCCCTGGGTGTGATGAGACACTGTCCTCTTTGCCCCCCCTCCAGGGAGGGGTTCTGGTCCAGACGGACCTCAGAATTGATTTGTCAGACAGGGTTCATGTGAGGCTCTGGAAAGCCCACACCCCCCCATGTCTGTCCAGCTGAAGAACTTCCTCTAACTCTATGTGAAACTATGTGAAATTTTAAAAAAATATACATAAATCAATAACATCAGTAAAATCAAACCTAATTAGAATTTTGAATCCAGAGAATCAAATAGCTATAGAAGAACTCAAAGAAGAAGGGGGTGAGACATTGAATGGGTAGACGCGGAGGGAAATAAAAAGCAGACAAAACACTCCTTTGGTCACGGCAATGGTGTAGGAAAAAATGTAATTCTTTTCCCTTTTGTTTCCCCAACAAAAGGAAAAAGAAAGCTGACAAAAGTGATCTTGGAGGCTGTTAGTGGCATAAGGAAAATTGAAGCAGGAGGTTATGCCCCAACAAAGAGGAATATAAATTATTCCTTTGGTCACCTGGGGAAATTTGAAGGGAGTGGATGTGTCAAAATAAAGAAAAGGGAGAAGATAGGAACAGAGAAGTGGGACAAAAGACTTACCAGGAAAAAAACAGATAATTAGAAACTACTATATGGGAAAATATGAAGTTAAGATAAGGGCTTTGTTCCTAAATATGATAATAAAATGGAGTTGCTAACTTGTTGAACATGATAATGGAAAGATAACTAAATAAAAGTCAAAATATATGGAATATGGATAAATATAAAATTGATATGGGGAGTTTGTAAAACAGAGGTTTGTGATTTTTTAACATGACAATTAAATTGAGTTGCGAACTGAGTGAATATGACAATACAAGAACAACTAAGCATGGGTCAAAATCTATGAAAAGTGGACATATATAGAACCTTTAAGATGATGAACAAAGTGAGATGTTTACAGCTTGTTACTTTATATAATACATTAAGGGAAGTGTAATGAACACTGAACAGCAAAGATTGTCATCTAGAGGTAATTAAGGCTAATCTAATCCAAGATTTAGAAAAATGGAGAGGAAACATGGAATATACCTATAATGGGAAACTATTGTGATAAAAAGACAGAATCACAAATTGGGGTGGGGGAGGAGCCAAAGTCGCAATGAGGCAATGTGCGGGATGATATGATACAGGATATAGTCAAATAAAGGAGGGATAATGATAACGTATATATATGTATGGGTACAACATAAGGAAGTAGGATGTAAATTGTAAACAGTGATTTGGAAAGAAGGATTAGAAAACTTTGTTATTAAATATTATGGATGTTTAGCTAGAATAGGACATAAGGATTTAGTGTTATTGGAGGATTTTAGAAATAGTAAATGAAATGCCAGTATGTGGTTATGTATTAAGTCTTGGTATATTTTATGATGAAGGATGTTTAAACAATTATAGTCAAATGAAAATGGTGGTATGATGATGGTAACATGTATAAATATCTGAGTTAAAATATTTGAGTTAATATGAATTATGTTTGTTGACTGTGGAAGAGATGCACATAATCCATTTTGTAACCAACTGATACACTTTCTACAGTATGTAAAGAAGGATGTGTTGGGTTTGTTTTGAAAATTAAAAAAAGCATTAAAAAAAGAATCACAAATTGGGGGCATGTAAGGATGTATATAAAGATAATAATTAGAATAGCTGGGAATTGTAACCAGGTCTACAGCTCAACTAAAATTAGGTTGGGGGTGGTGGTGGTGGTGTTAAAAGCACAATGACTATATATGTATACTTTTCTGTTATATCACCTTCTTTTTACTAAAAAGGAAGAGAAAAATTAAATATGTATATTGAAAAAGAATTATAAATACCATCAACATAAAAAGGAGCTTGCCCAGAAGCTGAAATACACCAAGTAAATGAGATGAAGAGTGGGAAGTAGAGGAGAAAGGGAAGGGAAGAAGAGAGAAATAGGAGAGAAGGTAAGGGGGGAAGGGGAAGAGGAAGAGAGAAATGAGCAGTGGTAAGAGGAGGGAGGAGAAGGAGAGAGGAAGGGGAAATTGAGAAGAGAAGCATGACAGAGGGAAGAAAGAAGGTATATAGGGGGAGGAGAGAGGGAGAAGGAAGTGATGGACAAAGTACAAATATGGTGTATGGAGAGCATAAGAGCCAATAATTGGTTCTTGGGAGTTGTTGGTTAGATGAATTGATGTAAACATTTAATAATACAATATGATGTTGGCTATGTAATAGTATACATGTGATTATATGTTATGAAAATGGAAAAATAAAATAAAAAACTTTAATCAAAAAAATAATAATAAAGATATAGATTGAATCTATTTAGCTGTATCACAGAAGCAGCAAGTTGGAAGGTGTTTTTGTAGGAATTAGGAATTTTTGTGTGTGTGGGTGCGTGCAGACATGTTTGTATTGGCATATTATTTAACATTTTAAACATGTTCAGTGCTATGGTTGGACAATATGACTTTGTGTATAACTTTTTTCCTTCTTTTTTTGGGTGTGCATCTCATCTCAAAGAAAGTCCTCTGCCATTTGTATAATATTAATGAAGATGATAACAAGGAGAACAGAAGAAAAAATCTACTGCTCTATTCTTCAGTAGGTCTTGCTCCCAGCATACAGATCTTCAATAGCACCTACTCAAGAGTCTTCTTCTTCAAAATGACTCTGGTAAATAAAATGACTGGGGAAGGTAAATTGTTCCATGGGAAAGAAAGTGCAAGGTTAGATTCCTTTCCTGATATACAATGGCAGAGTTGGAAGGGACCTTGGAGGTCTTCGTGTCCAACCCCCTGTCTAGGCAGGAAATCCTATACCGTTCCAGTCAAATGGCTATCCAACATCTTCTTAAAGACTTCCAGTGATATCTTCAGTTAGACTCAAGTGGCAAATGACTGAAAGATGTAGAGAGAGAGAGAGAAACTTCCAGTAGTATGAGTCAACAATGGATTAAATATTGAAATAGTCCTATCCGGTGTACAGCAGCATCTTGTCTTTCTATTATTTTGTAGCAGAAGCCAGCAATCTTTTCAGATGATGGGCATTATTATCTGATTGTACATGTTATAGCAGGTGCTACAAAAACATACAACATTTCTAAAATGTTTTTTTCTAAAACTTTTGTTAAAGCCTTTAAAAAAAATTGCAGTTGTGCAAAAATAATGATTTTAGAAGACTTGGGTCCTTTATATACCCCTAACATTGTATATGACAGTGATGGCGAACCTTTTTTGGCTCGCGTGCCACAAGTGGGGGGAGCGCAGGGGGTGTCGAGTGCGGGCGTGCCGCACCCATAATGCAATGGGCGACCCCCCCCAGTGCACATGCGCGCCAACGCGCGACCCCCCCATTTTTACATGCTTTTTCCGCCCTCCCCAGGCTCCAGGGGCTTTATAGGAGCCTGGGAAGGGCGAAAGGAGCCTCCCCCGACCCCCCGGAGGCCCTCCGGAGGCTTCCCTGAAGCCTTCGGAGCGCTTAAAACCACCCTCCGAGCAACCCGGAAGTCACTTCTGGTTTGCTCGGAGGGTGGTTTTAAGCGCTCCGAAGGCTTCAGGGAAGCCTCCGGAGGGCCTCCGGGGGTCGGGGGGAGGCTCATTTCGCCCTCCCCAGGTTCCTATAAAACCTCTGGAGCCTGGGGAAGGCGAAAAATAGCTTTTAAAAAGGTGAACTCAGCTGGCCAGCGCGCGCATGCGCACTGGCCAGCTGACCAGGCAGCGCCTCGCGTGCCCTGACAAATGGCTCTGCGTGCCACTTGTGGCACACGTGCCATAGGTTCACCATCACTGGTATAGGATTTGGCAATCTCATGGAATTTCCACCATTTATTTTAAACAAGTTATCTGACTTTTTAATTTACTTTTGGTTTCCTTTAAGAGGGTCATATGTGCCATGATTCCTGCAAGAATGGGACTACCAGATATTACAGTGGTTAGAAGATTTGAATAAAAAAATTGTGAGGAAAAAGTTGAGATTTACAAGATTGCTCAGGCTGAAAGTGGAATGTATTGCAGTTGAACCGAGAAGGCATATTTTGATCTCTGTACTTGATAATATTAAATCTCAAGCAAATATGCATACAACATATCTGCAGACATACAGTATGTGTCTGTGTACATGTGGCATTCATGATGATTGATACTACTTTCAGGATCAGATCTCAGTTATCAGTTACTGTGAATTACAGCAAGAGATGATTTGGTCCATTTATGGGCCTCGATAACCAACTCTTTGGTACAATTTGCATTAATCTGAATTAAAATGTTTACTTTACTTATGTGGTATATGTTTATGCTGTCCATCTCCCCTATAAGCTGACTTAAATTAAAATGTTCATTTTTGAAGAGGCATAAACATTCTGTTATTTTAGTTTGATATTCCTACAATACATACTCATTTATTTTCTTGGCCAGAAGTGGAGTGCCACTGTTTTATTCCAGTATACAGTATATACTGTATCTACACCTAGTTTACATTTAGTCTATAAACTTGGGGTTTCTTTGTAGTTTTCCATCCGAATACTAATCATTGACCTCGTGTAGTTATTGCAAGATATAAATATAAATAAGAAAATTGCTTTACTTCTGTTTTTGATTTTTCCCAAGGAGCTCATAGCCCACAAGTGGCACGCGGAGCCATTTGTCAGGGCACGCGAGGCGCTGCTCTGTCAGCTGGCCAGCGCGCATGCGCGCACTGGCCAGCTGGGTTCACCTTTTTAAAAGCTATTTTTCGCCTTCCCCAGGCTCCAGAGGCTTCATAGGAGCCTGGGGAGGGCGAAAAGAGCCTCCCCCACCCCCCGGAGGCTTCAGGGACCGTCCCTGAAGCCTTCGGAATGCTTAAAAGCACCCTCCGAGCAAACCGGAAGTTGCTCGGAGGGTCGTTTTAAGCATTCTGAAGGCTTAAGGGACCGTCCGAGGCTTCCCTGATGCCTTCGGAGCGCTTAAAACGACCCTCCGAGCAACCCAGAAATCACTTGCGGTTTACTCGGAGGGTGGTTTTAAGCGCTCCGAAGGCTTCAGGGATGGTCCCTGAAGCCTCCTGGGGGTCGGGGGAAGCTCTTTTCGCCCTCCCCAGGCTCCTATAAAGCCCCTGGAGCCTGGGAGGGTGAAAAAAGCATGTAAATGGGGGGGTGTTGCGCGTTGTGCGTGCATGCGCACGGGGGGGGGTCACGTGTTGCATTATGGGTGTGGCACGCCCGCACTGAACCCCCCTGTGCTCCCCCCACTTGTGGCACGTGAGCCAAAAAAGGTTCACCATCACTGTCATAGCCTATTCAAGAGTAGTTTCTCCCCTCCTATGCATCAAGCAGTAAATTTGGTTAAAAGATTGACTCATGCAGGCTAAGCTAGTAAATTTGGCTGAGAAGAGAACCGAATCTAAACCAACCATACCATACAATACTAAATGCATATTAAAATTATGATCTATAAATGACTACAGCTGTTTAAACTTTAAGTCTGAAAGTCTTTTTCTGACATAATTTCTAAAGGGAAAAGGAGATGAAGAAGTGAATACATGGTCTCTTGATATCCCTAGAGAAGAGATTACATATAATACAGGTGAGAGATTGTTATCAGCCACGGTGGATGGCACAGTGGAGTGCAGTACTGTGGGCTACTTCGGCTGACTGCCGGTTGCCTGCAATTTGGCAATTCAAATCTCCCCAGAATTGACTCAACCTTCCATCTGAGGTGAGTAAAATGAGGACCCAGGTTGTTGGAGGCAAAACGCTGACTCTGTAAACCGCTTAGAGAGGGCTGTGAAGCACTGTGAAGCGGTATATAAGTCTAAGTGCTATAATAGTATGTTTCTTCTAATGGGATTATTGCTGCTTCCTTAGTTTAATTTGCACCAATGATCCAGTAGTGTGTCTTGTTAACCATAAACAATATAAAATGATAAATATAAATGTATATATGAATATAAATAAGAAAATGACATGAACCCCCAAATATAAAAGCATACTCATTATTGAAAAGTAAACTGAATAACTCCACTGAATATGCCTGAGTGTATCGTATATTAAAGAAAGATGTTAATATTACACTTAGATGTTCATAGGAATTATACTCATTTTCTATTTCCTGTTTGACTAGATATTGCTTCAGTAGAGGAATGGTTTGTAAAATTCAATATGCATCATGGGTTAGGTATGTTCACCACTGAAGGAACATTATTGGATATGATGCGAGGTAAGTTATAGCTACAGTTCAGGGAAATTACTAGTAGTAGCTACATACAGTTCAAAGCTTTCTGAAGGTGTTCAGATATTAAATGATGGTCATCTGATTGGCTAAGACACTGCGGCCACGAGGAGAGATTTGTTTGTTGACAGCTGAGATAGATTTTCAAGTGACTTTTATTACTGGAATTTAGGATAAATAAATCCAAATCAAATATGAAGGACAGATAGCAATTCTTTGTTTATTTAATGGCATTGTTTTCCAGGAAGTATTGGAATTTAGATACTAACTAGATACATAATATTTAGGATTGGGCTCATAATAATGGGGCTGTAAATATATTTTCAATGATTTTAACAATCAAAATCTGTATTTTCATTCTGTATCTATATTTTATAGTAAAGTTACAAAACTGTGCAGAATACACATTTCTTACATATTAACCTCACTGTCTAATATTTTACAGAGCCAATTCTTCAGTGGCTTTATATAATGGGTACCTACGTAGATATTTTTGAAACAATGTCTGAGATAAAAGGTATGGAAATGACAAAGAGTCCTTGTGCAAGTGATGTAGCAATAATTGGTGTGATTTATAAAAAGAAAGATATTGGTAAGTGCAGCATCTTGTAACTGCATATTATTTGATGAGTGTTACATAGCTACAACCACCAACGATGATACATTTGCTATCCAACAAGGTTACCTGATATATGTGTACTCGGAACCAAATGCTACTACATGTCCCTATTCATACAGATAGTCTTTGACTTATGACCACAAATACAAAATTTATGTTGCTGAGGCAGTTGTTAAGTGAATTTTGCCCCATTTACAACTTTTCTTGCCACAGTTGTTGAATCACTGCAGTTGTTGAGTTAGTAACATGGCTATAAAGTGTTACTTTGCAACTTCCCCCTTGACTTATTCTTGTCAGAAGGTGGCAAAGGATTATTACATACCCTGGGATCCTGCAACCATTATAAATATGAGTCAGTTGTCAAGCATCTGAATTTTGATCACATGAGCATGGGGATGTTGCAATAGTCGTAAGTGTGAAAAATGGTCGTAAGCCACTTTTTTCAGTTCTGTTATAACTTTGAACAGTCACTAAATGAACCGTTGTAAATCAAGGACTATCTGTAATTACTTAGGAATAAGTCACAGTGAGCTCAGTGGGTTTAATTTTTGAATAAATAAGTGAACTCATAACAGACTTTGTCTTTTAAGCCTGTAAAGGATTACACAATTATGCTTTGCTTAAGATTGCAAGCTATTTTACTGAGGCCAGAGATCTATAAATGCTAGAATTAAGTAAATTTATTTCAAATTTACCACACATACCCAGAGACAAACAAAAGTGTAAGAAATTTGCCATCTTCCAAATTTGTCTTCTTATTGGTACTTCATCACCATATTTTCATTTTTTTTTCCAACAGAAGCTGAACAAGGAAAGAATCCTGTTGGGCAGGATTCTATGTTGGTAGTTGTAGGCGTTCTTTCTTCTCCATGAGGACATCCTTTTGGGGGGGAAGTAACCTCCCTCTGGGGAAAGGAGGGAAGATCCCAGTGCATGAGGCTTCTGAGTTGATTGACATTTGCCTTCCTACCCTTCTACTTAGCTATAATCTCCAAGAGGCAATTGGTTATAACCAGGGGTGGTATTCAGTCAGTTTGGATGGTTTGGGAGAACCAGATGCTAATTTTACATCTGGTTTGACGAACTGGTAGTTGCAAGGATTGGCTGGCCCACCCACCCCACCCCACCCCACTCCGCCCTGCCCTGCCCTGCCCTGCCCCACCTAGGAGCCTCCATGTGGCCCATTTTGGATGTCAGTTAAGTGCAGGGCCTGCATGAGGCTCTGGGAGGGCAAAAAATGGACCTCCCAGAAGTTCCGGGAGTTTGGAAACAGACCCATTTCTGGCTTCCAAAAGGCCTCCAGAGCCCATGGGAGACTGTTCTTGCCCTCCCTGAGACTCAACAAAAGCCTCCGGAGCCTGGGGAGGTCAAAATATAGGCCTCCTGGAAGTTCTGGAATTCTGGAAATTTCTGGCCTCCGGAGGGCCTCTGGAGTCCGTGGGAGGCTTTTTTTCACTGTCTTGGAGGCTCGAGAAAAGCCTCCGGAACCTGGGGAGGGTGGAAATGCACCGCCACATACCATTGTGCAGGAGGCCAAGTAGGCCACGCCAGCACCAGGCAGAGAACTGGTTGATCAAATCTTTGAATCCCACTCCTGGATTAATTTCAAGAACTGCTAAAATGATGAATCTTGTAACTAGTTCTAAAACAATTTGCATAGCTTTCTTCTGCTGATTGTTTCAAAGGTGCTTTTTTCCCCTCAAAAGGTAACTGGATTATGTTTTTTCTTTGAGGAAGAAGACATTCTGTTTTTCATCCAAGAAACGTCTTCAGTTATGGCTATCTGGGGCCGGGGTGGGGGTGTGGGGGGAAATGAAAGGATAGGTTCTGACAACTGTGCACAACTAAGCCTTCCATCCCTCCACCACCACCACCTAGCCAAAACTGATGAAATTTCTTTGATGCGAAGCAAAATCTCTTCTTTTTCCTCAAAAAACACAGTTATACCTTTTGGGGGGAGGAGGGAAGCACCTATGAGACAACATGACCTGGATGACTGAGAATCTCCATACAAATATTTGTTCTGTTGAGAAACATGTTGACTGGGGACACTTCCACATGGTCTTTGAGTTGATTTCTTTCTGGCTCAGCTGAATTGAATTCAGAATCTTGCACATACAGTACATAAAACTCCACTGTAATCTGTTTAGCTACTCACCTCTACCTGCCACGTTTTCTTAAGTTTTCAGTCAGAACAAGAAATTCAGTTGAACTCTTATTTTCTGCAAGCTCCTGAAGATGCAGAAGGGCTTCCAACTAGAGATGAGCATGACTATAGTAAAAGTTGGTCCTTTTGCAGTGTCATGTCTCCACCTATCCTGTAAAACCCAATATGAAAGAAATGCCTTATTTCTCTTCATCCACGGGAACCCAAATCTCTTTCACCTCTGAAAATTCAAGATCACTTGTAGAAATGGGAAGCCTATAACAATGTACTATGTATTAATATCCAGATTTGTATATAATTCTGTTTTCATGTCTCTCTACTTTTTCTGGGGATTCATAGGACTAGTTATAGGAATCAACTACGATGGATTTACATCCCCAGATGTAATTTGGAATAATTTAACAGATGTAATTTGTGTTCTCATGGATTACGGTAATATTTTCTTTTCAATTAGTATTTGTCTTTTTTCATTTGTAAATTTCTGTATTCCTAAATTTTATGACAGAAGCATAAGACTCATGTAGCCCTAAAAACTTTAATTATAGGCTTCAGAGTTCTCTCCCAGATTTATACCAATTATCATTTTGATAAGTCTGAAGGGAGAAAATATTAAATAATGTGATTGGACTGTAAACATACTATAACTTAACTATAGCTTAATTAAAATAAAAAGTAGGCTCAAGATAGAGAAGTATCTTGACAGACTTGAACATTGGGCCCTATCTAACAAAATGAATGCACAGGTATAGAATAGGTGGTACCTGGTTCAACAGTAGTAACTGAAAGAGGGATCTTGTAGTTCTAGTGAACAATCACTTAAATATGAGCCAGCAGTGTGCTGCAGTTGCCAAAAAAGCCAATACAGTCCTTGGCTGCATTAATAGAGGGATAGAATCAAGATTAGATGAAGTGTTAATATCACTTTATAATACCTTGGTAAGACCACACTTGCAATATTGCGTCCAGTTTTAGCAGCCACAATATTTAAAAAAATATTGAGACTCTAGTAAAGAGCAACAAAGATGATTAGGGGAGTGAAGACTAAAACAAATGAAAATGGTTGCAGGAACTGGGTATGTCTAGTTTAATGAGAAGAAGGACGAGGGGTGACATGGTAGCAATGTTCTAATATGCTGCAAATAAGAGGGAGTAAATCTATTCATCCATTGCTTCCTGTCCTGAAGGCAGTACAAGAAACAAGGGATGGAAATTAATCAAGGAGAGAACCAACTAGAACTAAGGACAAATTTCCTAACCGTTAGAACAATTAATCAGTGGAACAACTTGCCTCTAGTGGTTATGGGTGTTCCAACACTGGAGGTTTTTAAGAATTAATAATAATAATAATTTATTAGATTTCTAGACCGCCCCCTCTCCCCGGAGGGACTCGGGGCGGTGTACAGGAATAAATTTAAAAACATACAAGCAATCATATACATAGCTAAAAATCAAATTAAACAACCCCTGTACTAATTTATAAAAATTAAAAAGAGACCCTAAAACCAATCCTAAAAATTTGGAAATAAAACTGAGGTGGGAAAGGTGGAATTAGGCCAAGCCGGCTAGCTGGAATAGGTGGGTTTTAAGTTTCTGATGGAAGGAGCGGAGATCCGTAGTCATTCTAATGTCGGGGGGAAGGTCATTCCAGAGGGTCGGGCCCATCACAGAGAAGGCCCTTCCCCTTGGCGTCGCCTGCTGGCACAGCCTAGTGGACGGCACCCGGAGGAGTCCCTCTCTGTGTGAGCGAATCGGTCGAAGGGATGTATGGGGCAGGATATGATCCCGCAAATAACTAGGTCCTGTGCCATGGAGCGCCTTAAAGATGATGATCAACACCTTGAAACGCACCCGAAAAGCCACAGGCAGCCGGTGTAGCCCGCGCAGGAGAGGTGTTACGTGGGAGTAGCTAAAGACTCCCGAGACTGCCCACGCGGCCGCATTGTGAACCAGCTGCAGCCTTCGGATGCATCTCAAGGGGAGCCCCATGTAGAGAGCGTTACAGTAGTCTAGCTGGGACGTCACAAGGGCATGAGTGACTGTGCGAAGGGCGCTCCGGTCCAATAGGGGACACAATTGGCACACCAGGCGAACCTGGTGGAACGCCCCCCTGGCCACGGCTGTCACATGGTCATCCATGGACAGCCGGGTATCCAGAAGGACGCCCAAATTGCATACCCGATCCACGGGGGCCAGACGTTCGCCGCCAATGGCCAGTGATGGAGTAAACTGGTTGAACTGGGGCGCCGGTAGCCACAGCCACTCAGTCTTGGACAGGTTGAGCTTGAGTCTGTTACTTCCCATCCAGATCCGTACGGCTTCCAGACACCAGGACATCACTTCGATAGCATCGTTGGGGTGGTTTGGGGTAGAGATGTACAGCTGGGTATCATCCGCGTACAGGTGGTAATCTACCCCAAACCCACGAATTATCTCGGCCAGCGGCTTCATATATGTATTGAACAGGAGAGGCGAGAGGACCGACCCTTGTGGCACCCCACAAGAAAGCGGCCTCGAGGTCGACCTCTGCCCCCTTGCCAATACAAATTGCACTCGGCCAGAGAGGTAGGAGGAGAACCACCACAAAACAGTGCCCCTCACCCCCAACCCCTCCAATCGATGCAATAGGATACCATGGTCGATGGTATCGAAAGCCGCCGAGAGGTCTAATAGGACCAGGATGGAGGAGCAACCCCCATCTCTGGCCCTCCAGAGATCATCCACCAACGCGACCAATGCCGTCTCCGTGCTGTGGCCGGGCTGGAAACCGGACTGGCGTGGGTCCAGATAATCATTTTCCTCCAAGTGGCGCGGAAACTGTTGTGCCACCACACTCTCTACAACCTTTGCCAGAAAGCAAAGGTTGGAGAGGGGACGGTAGTTGGCTAACAGAGCTGGGTCCAGGGAAGGCTTCTTGAGGAGGGGCCTCACCACCGCCTCTTTCAGGGCAGCCGGCAGAAACCCTTCACTCAAGGAAGTGTTGACTAGCTCCTGGAGCCAGCCTCGTGTGACCTCCCAGGATGCCAGTACAAGCCAGGAGGGACACGGGTCCAATAAACATGTGGTGGCTCGCAGTCGCCTACGCAACCTGTCCATATCTTCGGAAGTAACAGAGTCAAACTCCTCCCAGAATGGGACCTCACGACCCGCCTCCGACGTCCCTTCCAGACCACTAGTAGGGACCAACTCGCTTCGAATCTGAGCGATTTTGTCCTGCAGATACTCCCCAAATTCCTCTGCTCTGCCCTGCAGAGGAGCTTCCCGCAGCCTCTGTTGGAGGAGGGAGCGGGTCACCCCAAACAGGGCAGCAGGGCGGTTATCTGCGGACGCAATAGGAGTGGCACAGTAGAGAGAGATTGGAAAAGAGATTGGACAAGAGATTGGACAACCATTTATCTGAAATGGTACAGGGTTTTCTGCTTGATCAGGGGGTTGGACTAGAACAACACCTTCAAGGTTCCTTCCAAATCTGTTATTGTGTTATTAAATTCAGTTTTTCTTTCCTGGTCTGGTCTGATGCTTTTTGGAGAAAGGGCCTGAAAAAGTTGTATGCTCCATTCTTTAAGGCCTATTAGAATTCTGTATGGTAATTTTATGCTTTGGAGAGAAGATCCCGATGCATCTCTTCACTGACTCAGAATAATCGCTGTTCTTTTAATCCTAAAAGATAATGGCCAGTGCTCGTTCATTCTGAAGTCAGATAAGCAGTTGGAGTTCAGGGGGTTTCAATTAATGCCTCATAACCAACTGGCTTTTCCCATGAATTGTCCTGCTGATGTTTCAGTCATGGTTATTTAACTGCCAGGTCCAAGCTCGAGTGAGTTGATGCCCCTGTACATGCCCAAATCCTTTCCTCTATTTTGTACCATCCTCCTATCAGTGCTCCTTTCTTCTTCTTCTTTTTTTTTACAGAAATGCACCTAATTTGCAGTTTCCAGATTAAATATATGGGTTCAAATACATTCTGCATTTCTCTCAAAATTTCAAACCAGAAAGCAAAGTGTGCGGTCACCAAACCGGTTGTTAAGCCGGTTGTAGCCCACCCCTAAAGACACTCCTGATAGGACTCAGAAAACAAGTATATAGATTATATTGAAGTTTTTAATCTTCAATAAAATTTTGCCAGGAAACAAATGTATTTGCTTTAGGTGTTTTGTTCTTGGTGTATACCTTGCTGTTGTTCATTTATCTGTCAGCTCCAACTACGCTGGTCTTTAGTATATCAACATCAGGGACGTGCGGTCAGGGGAGGCAGGGGAGGCAGAGCCTCACCTCTCTTCATGAAATAATAGTATGTAATATTATATTATAATATTATATACATCTGTCAGCCGTGCCCGGGAGCTGCTGAGGCAGAAATGTTGTTGGCGCTCCCGGATGACGAAGCCACGAAAGCGACTGGAGAACGACCTCGCTGCCCCTTTCGTTGCTTTCCCATTGAGGCGGCTGCGCTTTCACCCCGCTGAAGCCTTGCTGCCTCAATGGGAAAGCAGCGAAAGGGGCTTTCACCCCGCTGAAGCCTTGCTGCCTCAATGGGAAAGCAACGAAAGGGGCTGCGTTTTCACCACGCTGAAGCCTTGCTGCCTGCATGGGAAGCCGTCCTCACTGCCCCTTTTGCTGCTTTCCCATTCAGCAGCAAGGCTTCAGTGGGGTGAAAGCGCAGCCCCTTTCGCTGCTTTCCCATTCAGCAGCAAGGCTTCAGCTGGGTGAAAACGCAGCCCCTTTCGCTGCTTTCCCATTGAGGCAGCAAGGCTTCAGCGGGGTGAAAACGCAGCCCCTTTCGCTGCTTTCCCATTGAGGCAGCAAGGCTTCAGTGGGGTGAAAGCGCAGCCCCTTTCGCTGCTTTCCCATTCAGCAGCAAGGCTTCAGCGGGGTGAAAGCGCAGCCCCTTTCGCTGCTTTCCCATTCAGCAGCAAGGCTTCAGCTGGGTGAAAACGCAGCCCCTTTCGCTGCTTTCCCATTGAGGCAGCAAGGCTTCAGCGGGGTGAAAACGCAGCCCCTTTCACTGCTTTCCCATTGAGGCAGCAAGGCTTCAGCGGGGTGAAAACACAGCCCCTTTCGCTGCTTTCCCATTCAGCAGCAAGGCTTCAGCGGGGTGAAAACACAGCCCCTTTCGCTGCTTTCCCATTGAGGCAGCAAGGCTTCAGTGGGGTGAAAGCGCAGCCCCTTTCGCTGCTTTCCCATTCAGCAGCAAGGCTTCAGTGGGGTGAAAGCGCAGCCCCTTTCACTGCTTTCCCATTCAGCAGCAAGGCTTCAGCTGGGTGAAAACGCAGCCCCTTTCGCTGCTTTCCCATTGAGGCAGCAAGGCTTCAGCGGGGTGAAAACGCAGCCCCTTGCTGCCTCAATGGGAAAGCAGCGAAAGGGGCTGCGTTTTCACCCCGCTGAAGCCTTGCTGCTGAATGGGAAAGCAGCGAAAGGGGCTGCGTTTTCACCCCGCTGAAGCCTTGCTGCCTCAATGGGAAAGCAGCGAAAGGGGCTGCGTTTTCACCCCGCTGAAGCCTTGCTGCTGAATGGGAAAGCAGCGAAAGGGGCTGCGTTTTCACCCCGCTGAAGCCTTGCTGCCTCAATGGGAAAGCAGCGAAAGGGGCTGCGTTTTCACCCCGCTGAAGCCTTGCTGCTGAATGGGAAAGCAGCGAAAGGGGCTGCGCTTTCACCCCACTGAAGCCTTGCTGCCTCAATGGGAAAGCAGCGAAAGGGGCTGCGTTTTCACCCCGCTGAAGCCTTGCTGCTGAATGGGAAAGCAGCGAAAGGGGCTGCGCTTTCACCCCGCTGAAGCCTTGCTGCCTCAATGGGAAAGCAGCGAAAGGGGCTGCGTTTTGAGCCCGCTGAAGCCTTGCTGCTGAATTGGAAAGCAGCGAAAGGGGCTGCGTTTTCACCCCGCTGAAGCCTTGCTGCTGAATGGGAAAGCAGCGAAAGGGGCTGCGTTTTCACCCCGCTGAAGCCTTGCTGCAGCAAGGCTTCAGCGGGGTGAAAGCGCAGCTGCCTGAATGGGAAAGCAACGAAAGGGCCAGCGAGGACGGCTTCCCATGCAGGCGGCAAGGCTTGAGCGGGGTGAAAGCGCAGCCCCTTTCGTTGCTTTCCCATTGAGGCGGCTGCTCTGTCACCCCGCTCAAGCCTTGCCGCCGGGCCCCACGGAGCTGCTTTTCCTGGGCAGCGATTGGTGAAGCTGCTTGACAACCACACAGCCGGCGCGCTGCCTCTCAGGTTGTTAGGAAGCAAACGCAAAGGAACCCACCGCCACGGGCCCGCGTTTGTAGGCGCCGGCGGCTGCAAGCCTTAGACAGGCTCTTCTTCTTCTTCCTCCTCTCCCACACCCCTGGGAAGCTCCTGCCCCCATTTTGTGCATCTCCCTCCCTCACCCCGATTTTTTTCTCGGAGTCGGCGGCTCGGGAAAGGCCCGCCCTGTAGGTGAGTCTCTCGTTGATGTGGGGCCATTCCCGGGAGCCAACGGGTTTTTTGCTGGCTGCCAAGGCAGGGCTTCGTTGAGGTGACAACGCTGAAGAAGCCGTGCAGGAGGAGTTAGGGGGATGCAGAAGGCCCGAGGGAGGCCTCTGGGGATTGGGCTTTGGGTTGGTGGAAGACGTTGAAGGAGTGGGGGGGGAAGGGACTGGCGCCGGTGGAGGAAGCAAGGCTACGCGGATCAGTGCACTCCGCGGTCCCCTTAATGTTCACTCAGGAAGGTGGGGGCTGCCTCAGCCTCCTGCACACGTGGTCCCATTCCCCGCCTTCCTGATGACGTCACCAGCCTCACCAGCCATAACACTCACCGCACGTCACTGATCAACATAAATGTCCATTCTCCTTGTTGCATCATACAGTCCATCTAAAATCCATTGTAAATCATTCAAGTTCTCAGATAGCAACACAATATTTTCGGCATACGTGTAAATCTACACAAATCTTGACAAGCATTCCTTATGCTTATCTATCTATCTATATATCTATCTACCTACCTACCTACCTACTTCCTCAATCCTCAAATTTGGATGTTTGAAAAATGTACATTATTTGCCTTATTGGTAGAAAATAATGTTAAAAGATATAAAGAAAAATAACCACTCTCCCATGAATCTTTTTCTTTTCTACAGATTGCTCTGGTCTTGCACTTGTGGATATCCTTCTAACAAATACACGTTTAATACTACTTACTACATTGGGTCTATTTGTCAGTGAAGATCTGCGGTATCTTACTAGTGACAAGCTGAAAGTATGTTTTGAATATATCCTTCCCCTATGATATGGTGTAGTAAAGTTAACAAAGAACATACTGAAAAAATGTTCAGAGAATGTTTGAAAACTGACATTTTAGACTTTTAGAAATCTTTTGATGGAAACTGAGAGGTGCCTTTAAGTCAGATCAAACTAAAGAAGTAGAACACAGAGTTAGAGGAAAAAGTTAGAAAAAGTGTAGTGAGGAATTGAAAGAGATTGATACATTATTTATTTCCATAGAAAGATATTCACAAACTATTTCATAGCTACTCTCTCTGGCTCTTCTATTAAAATGAAAACTACTACCAAATCTGCTGATGGCAATATATTGAATCATCCTGAATCAAGAGTATAACTCAAGATTTGATGTAGCCAAATGAACACTTTTCTTTCATGCATTTATTTTAAAGATACATAGCCTATATTTCTATTTAAGTCAGTGATCTGCTGTAAAGCTATTAACTTGTTCTCATGGCAAGTTTCTTCTGTGAACTCAAGGCAATCAAGCCTTTTCCCTCATGGCACTTCAGAACAAACACCAGTGTAAGTGGAGCTGGTTAAAAAAAAACCACTTGAATTAGATACCAACTTTCTGGTAAGAATGTCATGATTCCAGTACAGCTTCCACTTGAAGTCTTTTAGCAAAAGGCTTTGTGGTCTAGGAATAGTTTCTATGGTATAAATGTAAGAATTCCTATGTTGGACTGCTATCTGTGGCACTCACTCTAAGAAAGTAGAAAAGATTTAAGTGAAAAAAATTAACAAGGTTAACTGGATATATAAACAGTTGTGGTGGTGGAAAAAACCACAAAGAATCTACAACAATGGGTTCTGTATAAACATTTGAGAGTAGAAACCTAAGAATGATGATGTAACTGCCCTCCTTTGCAATTCCAGCATCCAAACTCCTCAATTAAACCGAGTCCCCATCCCTGAAATATTTGGCAATTAAATTCTAGTACAAACACAGGAGAAATGTATAATATTAGGACACAGCACTGTATCGAGGTGGCCTAAGTATTAGCAATAGCACTTAGACTTATAGACTGCTTTACAGTGCTTTACATCCCTCTATAAGTGGTTTACAGAGTCAGCATATTGCCCCCAAAATTTGGGTGCTCATTTCACCTACTTTGGAAGGATGGAAGGCTGAGTCAACCTTGAGCCTGGTGAGATTTCAACTGCCAAATTGCAGTCAGTCAGTAGTCAGCAGAAGTAGCCTGCAGTACTGCACTCTAACCACTGCGCCATTTCGACTCTTAGGTGAATATGTAATATAATAAATAATATATTTCTGCACTTGCTTTGCAAGCTTTAGAAGTTTTAATTTATTCATACATTTCTGCTTTTTCATTTTACTTTTCTTTCTTCCAGTTCAACAAACCAGCTTTATGCGGCTTTGAAATGGTGAGAAATTGCTAATATTTTTGCAACGGTCATACTCATAACATTCAATTATTTGACATGCTATTTCACAACATAATCACAAACACTTGAAAGCTTCTGACTTCTCTAAGTACTTGTTTTCAACATCTTTATTTTAAAAGAAAAAGAAAAGAGAGGAAGGTAGGGTCTTCAAAATGATACATTAGAATATACAACCAAATTATGAAATGCAGTATACTTAGTTTTCAGTACATTTTTTGACCGCAGCCTACTTCTTGGTAAGAGAACAGTAAGGGATAGACAGTATCATTAACTGATGGATTTGTAGTTGGCTGACCAACCACACTCAGTGTGTGGTCCTTAATACAACTACACATACTTGGAGGGAAATATGCAGAGGGGTTCCTCAAGGTTGTCTCTTGAGACCAACTTCTTAATAAATGAGCTAGATGAGAGGATTGAAGGGGCACTTGTCAAATTTGCAGATAACACAAAACTGGGAGGAATTGTTAACTCTTTGAAAGGCGCTTAAGATTCAGAAGAATTTGACAGATTTGAGTACTGTGCCCTATCCAGCAAGCTGCAGCTCAGTGGTGAGAAATATAAGGTCGTTCATCCAAGCAAGAAAAAAATCAGATGCAAAGGTGCAGGATTCAGTACTTAGCTTAACACTACTGTTCTGTTCTGTATGGCACTGGTGAGCAACATTTGGAATACTGAGTCCACTTCTGATCACTGCAATACAGAGAAAAAGCCCTCGGAAGAGTACAGAAAACAAAGATGGCAAGGAGTCTGGAGACTAAATCCTATGAAGAATGGCTAAAGGAATTACTGCATATACATTTAGCTTCACAAAGATAAGACTGGAGACATGATACCAGTCTTCCAAGGAGAAAGTTTCTGACAGTGAGAATGATTAATCAATAGCACAGCTTGCCTCTCAGAGTTGTGGGTGCTCAATTGTTGGAGGTTTTCAAGAAATGATTGGACAACCATTTGTCTGAGATGGTATGAAGACTCCTGCCTTGGGCAAGAAGTTGGTCTAGAAGACCTCCAAGGTTTTTTCCAACTCTATGATTCTATTAAATAACTTTTGTGAAGCCACATTGTTGTTGGGCAAGTTTGATATTCTTAATACAGAATTGATCACAATCCTATACTACACCATGACTGAGACAAGAAATGAACAGGCAATGTTCTAATAAAATTTAAGATGCCAGTTAATGTCTCCCCTTTTCTTGACATATTTCCAGTCTTGCCTGCTGTATCCCACCCTTCAACAAGTTTATGTTGCAGTAAATATTATTGCTGAGGGTCCAAATCCAGTAGCATCTGAAGACCCACTGGTCACAAGGCCATTGTATCTGCTATAGTTACTCTTCTATTTAGAGATTACGATGGTTGCATGACTGATTTGGGAGGGATATGAGCTAGCAATTTGTAGGCATTTGGTCTCAATATTATGTTGGTTGCAAGTGTTGCTGCCATCTGTGGAGCTGTCCATTACTGGACGTAAAACAAGGATATAGTAGTAACCCTTGAACAGAAGCAAAGAGTTTAGAGATTTCTGAGTGTTGGACGAGATTTTTAAAACCTGGATCTGATAGCCCTGTTTTATATTATAGTTTATGGCATATGTACAAGTAGTGTTCCCAATTGCCATCATTTAAGAATAAACTTTTTTTTTAATCCCTAGTAAGAGCCAAATATCTCAGTTGCATCAAGAAGGTTCTGTGCATGCATTTCTTATTATGTGGCCTATGCCTTTTTTTTATTAACCATGATTGGTTAATTCCATTTTATTTTTGAATTACTAGATTTACTCTTCCATAATAGTGTTATAATGATGGTCTCTCCTGTTAATTGCCATTGTCACCAGAACTGCAACTAGAGATCCTGGGTTGTCATCTAACCTTGCTGGCATTTGATAATCCTAACATCTATCTTCCTCAGCTTCACTTGCGGCAGAAGGAAAATGAAATTCAGATGAAGTAGGGCCAATCGTATATAATACTTACATACATCATATTCCAATCTATATGTTAAGTATTTATTTCACATTTTGATTTCTACAGAATGATTATTATGAAGCAAAAATCTGGTATAATCGTCAGTGTTTAGCTAATAGAGAAGCCTATGAAGGTAAGGAAAGCAGATTTTCCAGCAGTAAAATGTATGATGCACAAAGGTATATGCAAAACAGTAAATGAGAATTATATTATTGGTGCTTTTTAAGTGATTGTTGTGATATATGTCTACAACTTTGTAAGGATTTAGTAATAAAGACACTATAGCTGAACCCACTAATAAGTATTTCATGAGGTTATCAAAGAATGAACAGTAAACTCACACATAGTTGAGTTTAAGGATAGAACTTCAAATAGCCCACACCTTTGGTTTTTCAGTGATAATCATTGGCATTTAATGTTAGCTCTGAAAATTGTGTCAGTCAATGATGTGTCAGAATCAAGATAGTGACCATAGTTACATTTTAAATTTTTGACACACACATTTGCAACATATACATGGAACTGAAATAAATGGCTTCTCTATACCTGTTCATTTAACAACTGGGTCACTCTATTCCTCGTCTGCTGAATTTTTTGACCTATTACTTTTTTAAAAAAAAACTCAAAATGTGCCGTATTTGGTTTTATTTTAGCGCAAAGCAGGACCCCACAGCTATGAACTGTAACCATATAAATTTAGCATTTTTTATTTAGCATTTTTATCTACTACAAAAACTTATCATTTTTATCTACTAGGCCAATGTGACTTGTTAGCATGTTGTCATTAGGAAGAAAAAAACTGGGATTAGAGTAATGCAGGAGTGCATAAGCTCTATGTGCTTGAGCTACACTGGATGTTTGGAAGATTCCTTCCAAAAGTGGATAGAATTTATTTTGCAAGAGGGCAATGTTGAGGTGTTAAAACTTGAGCAGGGTTGAAGCAGAGGTGGGTTGCTCCCGGTTCAGCCCTAATTGGGTGAATCGGTAGTAGCAGCGGTGGGATACTCCGCCCACAAGCTTGGACGGTTCTGCGCATGCGCAGAAGTGTTGTGTTCGTCCACAAGCAAACCGGTAATAAAAAAAAATGGCAACCCACCACTGAGTTGAAGCAAATATTATGCTCCTTAAATCCCCCTATAATTGAAAAAAAAATGGAAGGGGCCCTAAGTACTGCCATGAAGATGCTGATAATCCTCTGGCCTCACATTTTATATCCCGGTATAACCTCAGTATTAATACCATGTTTCCCCAAAAATAAGACAGAGTCTTATTTTCTTTTTACACACAAAATATGGCTTGGGCCTTATTATGAGGGGAGGGTTTATTGTTTTGAGGTTGCCGGGTGGCTGCTCTCTTGCGAGCGGGCTCCCAAAGAGCCGGGCACAGCCTCATGGGGGAATGGCTGTGTTGCACTGTCGCAGCAGCACAACAAAGCAGCCATGAAGCGGCCACACTCATGAGCAACCACCCGAGAAACCCACTTTCCAGCACCATTCACTGACCTAGGGGTACTGCCAAGCCACGTGAGCGCCTTTTCACCGCCCGGCTCCTGTGGCTTGGTTCCTTCGAAATGCCAGTGAATGACGCTCTGCATGGCTGGAGAGGGGGTTGCACGAGCCAGGAGACCTCCGCATGATTTTTTCTGTAGCTTCCAAACCGAGTCTTCCGGCAGTGGCCGCTCTAAGCGTACGCTCTATGGCTGTGGGCCAGCTTCCAGCAGAGCATGCAACCATAGAGCGTACGCCCAGAGCGGCCACTGCCAGAAGACTTGGTTTGGAAGCCGCAGAAAAAGCCATGCAGCGATGGCAGCAGAGGTCCCCTGGCTCTGCAGAGAGAGCTGGACCAGGGCATCATGAGGCTGGGAGGCGCGCGAGTGAGAGTGCAACAGCCGCTCATGCAATCCCCCTCTCCAGCTGTGCAGAGTGCCATTCACTGCCATTTCGAAGGTGCCAACCCACGACAGCCACGCGGCGGCGAACAGACACTCACACAACTTGGTGATACCAATAGGTCAGTGAATGACGCTGTGTCCGGCTGGAAAGGGAGTTTGTCGGATGGCTGCTCATGAGTGTGCTCGCTTCATGGCTGCTGTGTTGCACTGCTGCGACAGCAAAACACAGCCATTCACCCATGAGGCTGTGCCCGGCTCTTTGGCAGCCCACTTGCAAGAGAGCAGCCGCCCGGCAACCCCCCTCTTTAGCTGGGCACAGAGCCGCTCACCAACCTAGCGGTATCCCAAAGGAACTAAGCAACGCGATCACCTTTGCCTCCCCACCGGTTCCTGCGGCTTGGCACCTTCGGGATACCACTGCCTGGCCGGAGGTGGGGGGGCTGTCCAGGGGGCTTATTTGTGGGGGAGGGCTTATATTTTTGCCCACCAGAAAACTGTGGCATGGCCTTATTATCAGGACACGTCGTGATTTCAGGGAAACATGGTATAAGCCCAGTAATGTTGCAATACTTGGAATATAGTACCACAATGTAAAATATTTTGACCCAGCATAGAAAAAAAAGAAAAAGAAATTTCTCATTCACAAGTTTGGTTTCCTAAACCAAAAGAGCAAAAAATGCTTTACTCTATTTAATAATCATACTTATAATGGATGTAAACCTTTCTTTCTATAGAGTATTTCATACACAATATTTAGTTGTAATATTAAAGTGTTGGACAGATCCAAATTCAAGGTCACTCCCAGTCATGGAAGTTCATGATGCTTTCAGCTCGTATTTGAAAGACAGACTAGTATATAACACACTTCAAACTTTTTCAGAAAGTTTTATGCAACAAAATATATAATAGCCACAAATACGATCCCATTAACCTAATTTAAATGGTTTGTACAGTCGAGGAAAGCTTTTCTGCCAAATATTTTAGTTCATTATACATTAATAATTAATAATTGATATTTGATGCTAAAAAGTATGGAGTATGAAAATGCTACAACGCTACTGATAATTTTATTTATTAAATTTTTAAGCTATCCATCCTCCCTATAACATGACTCTGGGTGAGATGATTATTCAAAAGTGAATTACACATCAAAAGATTTCTAAAAACAAGTCTCAGAAAGTCATGTCAATTTGCGATACCTCGCTTTTTAAAAGAAAGAAACGACATTTTCTGCAATTGTTCACATGTAACTAGATGTGTACATCTTTGTGCTTTAGAAATGTAAGCAATTAGATGCACTTCCTTTTTCTTCTAGCGGATTATGTCAGTCTCACATTCAACAAAGATAAGTCATTGAGTCAGGTAAGACAAATAATGACCATTTTTATCATGGCTTGCTCTATTTTGTTCAATATAGAAGCTGACCCAGGAACATCATACAGAGGATTGACCACAATGTCCATAAAAATCCAATTTTAGTAATTGATAACCATGCAGAGTCATTTCTGCCACTGCTGGAGAGAAGGTTTGATGCTATGTGGGAAGGAAGGAAAGAAAGAAAAAGGAGAGGGGGGAGAGAGGGAGGGGAGGGGGAGGGACGGAACAAGGGATATATATCAACCAGTTGCCAAGCATTTGAATTTTGATGACATAGTCAAGGAGATGCTGCAAAAGCCGTAATTGTGAAAGTCATGTCACAGTTTTCAGTGCCATTGTAACTTTGAATGGTCACTAAATGAACTGTTGTAAGTCGAGGACTTACAACTATTTACTAAAATCTAACCTGTTTGCTAAACTATAAATTACGTTATGAGACATTAGCAAGAATACTCAGACAGAAGAGATGGGAAAGGGCATTGGTACTTACTTGAGACGCCTCTTCTCCTAGGGTGGAGGCAGCATCCAGACTGGGTTAACCTTCATCCAATCATATTGAGGACTGGGTCTTGTAACAAATTTTAAACTCCGCCCCTTGTTGCTAGGTAGATCCAGCTTTTGATGAAGAAATGTAGTAGACCCAGTGCGTTATCGCCGTTAAATAGAACATACCTGTACCCTTTCCATCTTGACTTGCCGACTCCATAGGGTACACCCATTCCCTGACAGAACGAACATGACTTTTTTTTTTAATTCAACATGTAACAACCAGAAACAAATAACAATACGTAAGGCAAAGGTTAGAGACCACACATTCCCACCAGGGAGGGGCTGGATGCTGCCTCCACCCTAGGAGAAGAGGCATCTCAGGTAAGTACCAATGCCCTTTCTCCCTAGTGGTGGAGGCAGCATCCAGACTGGAACGTACCAAATCCTAGGTGTCCCAGGGTGGGCCTAAGATTGTGGCAAAGGAGCATCAGCCCCAATCACCGATTGCAGTACCCTGCGACCAAATGCCGCCTCCGCTGATGCAAAGGAATCCATTTTATAATGTTTGATAAATGCATTGGGTGTAGCCCAGGTGGCCGCCCTACAGATTTCCTGCAGTGATGCCTGAGCCGCCCGTGCTGCTGATGTTGAAGCGCTTCTGGTAGAATGCGCTGTGACCCTGGCAGGTGCTGGAAGAGATTGAGACTGGTATGCCGTGGAGATGCAGGCCTTTAACCACCTGCCTATGGTAGGGGCCGAGACCTTGTTGCCCAGTGAAGTGGGCTGAAAGGAGACAAACAGAGCATTGGATTTCCGAGTTGCAGCTGTACGTTGTAAGTAGATCTCAAGGGCCCTGCTGACATCCAAGGTGTGCCACTTGTGTTCCAGAGGATGGGTCGGATGGGGACAGAACAACCTCCTGAGTCCTATGGAAGCAGGAGCACACCTTTGGAACGAAGGAGGGGTCCAGGCACAAGACCACCCGGTCTGTATGGAAAATGCACAGCTCTTTCCTGGACGAAAGAGCCTGCAACTCCGAAATGCGACTTGCTGAGGTTATGGCCACCAGAAGGGATACCTTTAGAGATAGAAACCTGAGTGACACCTCCTGCAGAGGTTCAAAGGGAGCCTCAGTCAAGGCTTCAAGGACCTTGGTCAAATCCCAGGAAGGGTATCTATGGACTGCAGGGGGCTTAAGATTGGACGCCCCCCTGAGAAAACTACGTACCATGGGCAGCTGAGCCAGGGAAGGGGACCCCTTGCAAGCGAAAACTGATGAAATGGCTGCCACTTGTCTTCAGATGGTGTTTGGTGCCAGCCCCTTATCCAACCCTTCCTGTAGGAACTCTAATAGCTGTGGTATCATGACCCTGATTGGGTCCAAGGTCTTACCCGCACACCAAGTACAGAAAATTCTCCAGGTAGCATTGTATATTCTATCCGTGGACGGGCACCTGGCGGCCTGAATAGTTGCAATAACCTTGGGAGAGAAATTGTCACCCCTCAGGATGCCCCACTCAAACGCCAGGCGGTCAACTGGAACCACTGTGGGTCTGGATGTTCCAGCGACCCCTGACGGAGCGATATCCTGTCCCGAGGTATTCTCCAGGGCCTGTCCACTGAAAGAGTTCGCAGATCGGCGAACCAAGTCCTGCGAGGCCAGTATGGAGCTACCAACACCACCTCGGCCTTCTCCCTCAGAACCTTCTGAATGACCCTGGGCAAAAGGGGTAGAGGCGGGAAGGCATATAGGAGGCCTGTAGGCCATGAGCACCTCAGGGCATCCACCCCCTCTGACCGATACACCAGGTACCGGGAGAAAAACCTGGGAAGGTGGCTGTTCTGTGGGGTGGCAAAGAGGTCTATCACAGGCATACCAAACCTGTCCACAATGTCCTGGAAAATTGAGGGGTGGAGTTGCCACTCGGCATTGTCCAGAGTCTCGCGACTGAGCCAGTCTGCCTGTACATTCTCCACCCCAGAGATGTGTTCTGCGGTGAGGGACAACAAGTGCTTTTTCGCCCAAAGGCCCAGTCTCATGGCTTCGTCCATGAGGGCTCGAGGTTTGGTGCCCCCTTGACAGTTTATGTGAGCCTTTGCTGATATGTTGTCCGTGAGCACCAACACATGTCTTCCCGTCACCCCTGGGAGGAACTGACGGAGGGCCAGATGGACCGCCCTCAACTCTAGCCAGTTGATATTGTGTGTTCTGGCTTCCTGGTCCCACTGGCCCTGCGCTACCTGCGTTTGAAAGGTAGCACCCCAGCCGAAGAGGCTGGCATCCGTGGTAACAGTTAGGAAATCCTGATCCTTGAAAAGAAGACCCTTTGAAATTGCTGGAGACGTCCACCAACTGAGCGAATGTCTGACTTCCGCCGGGACCAGGACCTTGGCCAGGGAGCAGCTCACGAGTTTCCTCTGAAACGGCAAGAGGAACCATTGTAGGCGTCATGAGTGTAACCGAGCCCACGGGACAATTCCAATGGCCGACACCATGGTACCCAGCAATTTAGATAGAGAAGCCAAGGAGCACCTGTGTGCCATGGCCGCCTGGCTTGCTAAGGCTCTAATATTGTCCTGCCTCTCACGAGACAAGTACACCTGGCATACCTCTGTATCAATCAACGCTCCCAAGTGCACCAACCTGGTGGAAGGATGTAGATTACTCTTGGGTAATCTACCCAAGATATCATTTGAATCTTCCTGAAGCTAGGATTGGAGCTGCTGGAGAGAAGGAGGGGGTGAGTCACAAGACAAAGACACTGAGGTGGGGGCCCGCGCGCCTAACGGCGCGCGAATCATATATCTATAAACCAAAATAGCAATAATACATTCTGGATTAGTGTGTTTGAGATTGTGATTTTATTTATTTCAAAATGACTGGCTTAGTTCAATGTAATAGCTGTTTTGCACCTGTCTTTCGCAGTACTCTTTTCAAATTTGGATACTGTCCCCTTTGTAAACAAATTACGAGTCTACATAGGCAGATTACCTATCTAGAATCTGTAATCTGTGCTCTCCAAGCAGAAACTAGGTGTCTACGTCAGCCATTCCACTCTATGGTGAAGCCACACTATCAGCCCCCTCTACCACAAAGATCTTGCAGGAGAAGAGCTGTCTGGACAACTGTGGGATCTGGCAGGTTGAGAGCTGTGAACCATAAACCCAAAGCTTTTGCTGTGACCCAGCAAAACAGATATAGTGCCCTTGCTGACCTTAATGGGGACACTAAAGAGATAGGTCAAGGCAGTTGTGATAATGATGACTCAAATAAGCAGGGGATCGTGGTCCAAAACGAAGAACTTTCTTCGGAAAGGCGAAAAGGGGAACCAGGTATCACACATCAGTCGCAGAAGAAGATCAAGGTATGTAAAAAGAGAAGTCACCTTCTGGTTGGTGATTCAATCGTAAGAGATGTTAATTTAGGAGAGGATACGGAGGTTTTAAAAGAGGTCAGGTGTCTGCCAGGTGCTACTGCCAGCAGAGACAAGAGGCGTATTCTTAAGATAGTCAAGAATGCAAGTAAGGACTGTGACGTTGATGCTATTATACATCTTGGCACTAATGATCTATCCCAGAAAGATGTACTTTCTGTGCAGAATGATTTCCAGAACTTGGGGTATGAACTTAATAGTATAGGTTGTAGGCTTATCTTTTCAGAGGTTTTACCTGTATATAAGGAACAAAAAGGGAAGGGCCAGCGTGTAGCAGAGTTTAATGTTTGGCTAAAGGAGTGGTGTAAAAGGGAAGGCTTTGGTTTTATTAGTCATGAAGCCTGTAGCTGGTCCAATGAAAAACTGTACAAAAGAGATGGGTTGCACCCATCCAAGAAAGGAACTGAGTTACTTGGCATTAAATTCACAGATTTTCTTGATAAACATTTAAACTGAAGAGCGGGGACAGAGAATTAATAGATACAGAACATCTCTGTCCCCAGCAAACTAAAATTCATAGGGTTATAAATGCATGTAACATAGATGTGTGTGTGGGTAAGATTATCACTCCTGCTGTCAAGCAAAACCAAGCATGTAATAGTGATTGTCATACCATGTGCATGAATCACACAAGTGGCAAGAAAATAGGGGCAGTCAGGCATAATACAGGTTATGTAGACAGTAAATACAAGGTCAATCAAAATGGACTCAAATGTCTATATACCAATGCACAGAGCATGAGGAATAAACAGGGAGAATTAGAAATTCAAGTAAAAGAGGGCAGATATGATATTATTGCCATTACAGAAACCTGGTGGGATGAAACTGACAAATGGAACATACAGCTAGAAGGATTTAAATTATTTAAAAGAAATAGACCAAATAAAAGAGGAGGTGGAGTTGCACTATATATAAGAAATAACTATGTCTCTACAGAAATAGAGCACAACAATAATGAGAACTATCTTGAATGCATTTGGGTCAATATTAAAGGTTGTGGGGGAAATGACATTGCCATAGGTCTATACTACAGGCCACCCAACCAAGCAGAGGAAGAAGATGAACTTTTTGCTAGTCAGCTAACTAAGGTATGTAGGAAGCACACCACAATAGTAATGGGAGATTTTAACTACCCTGACATCAACTGGGAAACAAACTCTGCACCAAGTGGAAGATCCAACAGGTTCCTAACAAACCTAGCAGACAACTTTGTTTTCCAAAAAGTAGAGAAGGAAACAAGGGGATCAGCCATACTGGACTTAATTCTCACTAACAGAGAGGAAATGATAGAAGGTGTTGAAGTCATAGGAACCCTGGGGGCAAGTGACCATGCAATATTGGAATTCAACATTATCCAAACACAAATAGTAGAACAAAGTCAAACTAGAGTCTTGGACTTTAAGAAAGCTAATTTCAATAAACTTAGAGAGAGCTTGGGAAAAATTCCATGGATGAGAATCCTCGAGGGGAAAACAACTCAAGAAGCTTGGGAAATTTTGAAAAATGAGATTAGAAAAGCCCAGTCTAACACAATACCAATGAAGAAGAAAAACAACAGCTCCCAAAAGAAACCAGCATGGCTGCATAAACAACTATCTGACAAACTGAAAGACAAAAAAAGTAAGTATAAAAAGTGGAAGGAGGGGGACATAACTAAGGCAGAATATCAGCAAATAGCCCGAGCCTGTAAAGATGAAGTGAGGAAAGCTAAGGCTCACAATGAAGAAAGGCTTGTCACAAAAGTAAAAATTAACAAAAAAAGCTTCTTCCAACATGTTAAAAACAAGAAAAAAGTTAAGGAAACAATTGGTCCATTGCTAGGAGAAAGTGGCAAGAAGGTGACAAGCAACAGGGAGAAAGCAGAACTATTTAACTCATGTTTTGCATCTGTCTTTACACAAAGGGATAAAACAGTCCAACCTATCAAAAACAGCACCACAAAATTAGGAACACAAATTGAAATAGGGAAGAAAATGGTAAGTGAGCACCTGTCTACCCTAGATGAGTTCAAATCACCAGGACCGGATGGATTACACCCCAGAGTTCTGAAGGAACTAGCAGACGAGATCTCAGAACCACTGAATTATATCTTTCAGAGATCCTGGAACACCGGGGAACTACCAGAGGACTGGAAAAGAGCTGATGTGGTTCCCATCTTCAAAAAAGGGAAAAAATTAGATCCAGGAAACTACAGACCTATCAGCCTAACCTCAATACCAGGAAAGATTCTGGAAAAAATAATCAAGCAACGAATTTGCGAACACCTAGAAGCAAACAAAGTAATAGCCAAAAGCCAACATGGATTTGTCAAAAACAGATCATGCCAGACTAATCTTATTGCATTCTTTGATAATGTGACAAAATTAGTGGACCAGAGGAATGCCGTTGATATAGTTTACTTGGACTTCAGTAAGGCTTTTGATAAGGTAGACCATAACCTACTACTAGATAAAGTAGAAGAATGTGGGTTAGACAGCATCACCACCAGATGGATTGGTAACTGGCTGACCAACCGCACTCAACGTGTAGTTCTCAATGGAACTGCATCTACATGGAGGGAAGTATGCAGTGGAGTACCCCAAGGCTCTGTTTTAGGCCCAGTACTCTTCAACATCTTCATCAATGATTTGGATGAGGGAATAAATGGGGAACTCATCAAATTTGCAGATGATACCAAGCTGGCAGGAATAGCCAACACTCCAGAAGATAGGCTTAAGATACAGAAGGATCTTGACAAACTTGAACATTGGGCACTATCTAATAAAATGAAATTCAATGGTGAAAAGAGTAAGGTTCTACATTTAGGCAACAAAAACGGAATGCACAGGTACAGTATAGGTGATACCTTACTCAGTAGTAGTAACTGTGAAAGGGATCTTGGAGTCCTAGTGGACAACCATTTAAATATGAGCCAGCAGTGTGCAGCAGCTGCCAAAAAAGCCAACACAGTTCTAGGCTGCATCAACAGAGGGATAGAATCAAGATCACGTGAAGTGTTAATACCACTTTATAATGCCTTGGTAAGGCCACACTTGGAATACTGCATTCAGTTCTGGTCGCCACGATGTAAAAAAGATGTGGAGACTCTAGAAAGAGTGCAGAGAAGAGCAACAAAGATGATTAGGGGACTGGAGACTAAAACATATGAAGAACGGTTGCAGGAACTGGGTATGTTTAGCTTAAGAGAAAGAAGGACTAGGGGAGACATGATAGCATTATTCCAATATCTCAGAGGTTGCCACAAAGAAGAGGGAGTCAAACTATTCCCCAAAGCACCTGAGGGTAGAACAAGAAGCAATGGGTGGAAACTAATCAAGGAGAGAAGCAACTTAGAACTGAGGAGAAATTTCCTGACAGTGAGAACAATTAATCAGTGGAACAGCTTGCCTCCAGAAGTTGTGAATGCCCCAACACTGGAAGTCTTTAAGAAGATGTTGGATAGCTATTTGTCTGAAACGGTATAGGGTTTCCTGCCTAGGCAGGGGGTTGGACTAGAAGACCTCCAAGGTCCCTTCCAACTCTACTATTGTATTGTATTGTATTGGGTACATTGATGGAAAAACCGTGTTCCTGAAGTGCCTGCATAGTGGACGCAAGGTCCCTTCATGCCTGACGTGGGGATGAAGATTGGATAAGTATGTCATCCAGGTAGGCCTGGAGACGAATAGGCACTTCCCTGAGAGCCGCAATCAAGGCAGCCAGGATCTTTGTAAAGACCCGAGGGGCTGAAGATAGACCAAAGGGGAGGGCAGTGTATTGAAAATGATGACCTGAATACTCAAAACGAAGGAACTGTCTATGCTGTGGTAGAATAGGGACATGGAGGTAGGCCTCCGTTAAGTCAATGGAACACAACAAGTCTCCCTGTCTGATGGAGTTCAGAATAGTGTGTAAGGAATGCATTTTGAAACGCTTGTAACAAACAAACCGGTTTAATCTTTTAAGATCCAAAATAGCTCTCCAGCCCTCCGAGGCCTTTGGAATGACAAAGAGGATGGAATAAAACCCCAGCCCACGTTCATCGGCCGGAACCGGTTGTATGGCCGAAATGTCAAGTAGATGTTGGATGGCCTCCAACATGAGACGCCTGCGAGCTGGGTTGGAGGAAAATGGGCAGGCCCTGTAGGAACTGGGGGGGTTGGAGATAAACTCAAGGGCAAGCCCTTGCCTAACTGTGGTTCTGACCCATTCGTCAGAGGTGGTAGCCTCCCAAACGTGGGCAAACCTGGTTAACCTACCTCCGATGGGATAACTGGATGCGGGGGGGTCTAGGTTCTACGATAGTAGCGACCCCCCCTCCTCGAAAGGGCCGCCTGGCAGATTTCCCCGTTGGGAACGGTCAGGTTGAGACCTCTGCCTGGGGGCATAGCCTCCCCTATACCCTTGGGTCCCATAGTCCACCCCCCGAAAGGAGGAACCATATTCTTGGTTCCGAAATGACGAACTGGGTTCCTGGCTCCGAAAGGAGGATCGCCTGGAATAAGGTGACTGGCGGTTAAAGCCCTTCTTCAGGGCAGAGGGAAGGACCTTCCTTTTTTCTTTATTTTCGATCAGGAAGGGATCCAAGGCGTCCCCGAAAAGAGACCCCCCCCTTGAAGGGGGCAGAAGCCAGCTTCCACTTGTGTCGAGCATCGGCCTGCCACTGACGAAGCCACAGCAATCTCCTGGAAGCCACAGATGAGGCCCTGGCCCTGGCCACGAACCTGGCGGAGGTTAGGGTAGCATCAGACGCAAATTGAATTGAAGCCACCAGCTTGGCAACGTCCTGGTGGGCCCTGATATCAGAGAAAGGGATGTGCTGCTGCAGTTCTTGGAGCCACAGGAGACAAGCGCGGATAAAGAAGGAAGCTGTAGTGGCAGCCTTCACCGCCCAGGCAGCTGCCTGATGACCCCTTTGTAGGGTCAGGTCTGCTTTCTTCTCCTCTGGTTTGAGGATGTCTTCCAGTGGCCCTGGCATGTGTGCCAGTGTGTATAGGGTGATCACCGGAGCGTCAATTGGAGGAACAGCAAGGAACTGGGCTAGCTCGTTGGCAACATTAAAGAATTTCCTATCAGTGGCCGATGGGTTAGGCCCTGAGGTAGGAGTAGCCCACTGTTTCTGGATCGTGTCCACAAATACTTTAGGCATTGGAATGGTGTCAGTCGGGGGCGCTTGTTCAGCGTACAAGGACTCTGCAGACACGGTCGTAAATCGAGGCGCAGTCACTGCAGGTTGAGGACCTATCTTGGAGGCCGCCCTGATTTTGTAGAGTAGAGAAGGGAACAAGGCCGGAGGGAAAAGGCCAGAGAAGGATTTCTGATCAGGTTCCCTGCCCTCATCTTTAGATAACTCTGCCTCCTGTAGTTCACCATCCTCAGACTCTGAGGATTGGTCCATGTCCTCCAAATCAGACGCCACAGCCTCAGTAGAGAGAGGAGCCTGGGCTGGAACAGGTGGAATAGTGGAGGAGGTGGGCGTTTGCCTAAGCGCAAAATTCTGTTGCTGCTGGAAGCTGGCCGAGATGCCTTGAGAAATAGCAGAGGCAATAATCTCTTGAAAGTTTGGCAAGAGCATGGGAGCATAGCCTTCTTGTGGCTGGTTTAAAGGATTGGAGGTGTATGGTAAAGAATCCATTATCTGTACCATCAGTGGTAATTCAACCCCACTGCCAGCCATGGGAGTTAGTGGTGTTTGAGCTGATCCCCAAATGTTAGAAACATCTATGGGGAATATGGGGTTAACAGGGGTGTCCCTATACAGTCTGTCCCCAGGGGAGAGCAGAAGAGATAATTGACTCTGATTCTGGATTGGCTTGTCAAAAGCCTTGGGAGAGGAATTCTTTTTATGGGCTTTCCTTTCTTTTTGTTTCTCATTGCTGGCTGGCTTTTTTGATTTTTTAATATTGTCTGCCTTAACAGACTTCTTTTTGTTGCCAGTCTCCAACCCTTGTCTCCAACAGTGACTGGCTGAGGAGGAGAATTAGGTTTAGAAGATGTCTCTCCTGTCAGTGAAGCCTGAGGTTCAGCTGCAGCTTCTGCTGTCAAAATGAGCGGTTGCGAACTGACGGTAGCCATTTTGAAGTCACTGACAGCTATTCAAAAATGGCGCTTCGCGCTCTTTTTAAACTGCCACTATCTCCCTTGTCTTCTGCCTGGTAACAGGCTTACGAGCAGCTTTCTCTGGCTGTTTAAGCACCGTTTAAGCTGTTCTTTAATCTCTTTAGTCCCCCGGGTCGCTCCGCGGCTGATTTAAAGGCTTCAAAGTAATTAGGAAGCTAAAAATAGCCGCGGTTCACCGCTCAACTGTTAAAGGAGCGGTGGAGCGTTTCCCAGCTTTTACGAGGACTGGCTTTAAAGTTACAGTCTCAGTTTGACGTGCAGCCTTTGAGGTGAAAGGGAAGGGCTTCCACAAACCTTGCAGGTTCCACGGAGTTACAGGGGAGCCAGGATCTTGTCAGCAATTCAGTCCCCTTTGACAGCTGTCAGCCTACACGCCCTGACAGGGCTTAGAGGCTCTGACCATACAGCCCGGTCGCAAGGACCTTTAGCCCGGTCGTTCCGCTCAGCCAAGCAGGTGCAGTAGACCAATTTTCACCAATTTAGATTTTGACAGGTGTAGATGTTGATTTTAACACGGATCAAAGCGATAATGCAACTGTCCTCTTGAATGGACTGAGTCAAAAGCTGGATCTACCTAGCAACAAGGGGCGGAGTTTAAAATTTGTTACAAGACCCAGTCCTCAATATAATTGGATGAAGGTTAACCCAGTCTGGATGCTGCCTCCACCACTAGGGAGAACATGAAAGTTCCATCAAATCTCAAACAAGTCGGGCATATTAAGCAGTGCAACAAATAGAGGTGAAGTGACATGCTCAAAAGTTTATACTTGCATTAACATATCAATTGTATTCCCAATATTATTAGCCCTCATTGACTGCCTCCATACATAATTCTAATCTATAAACACAAGTTTATGTAATCACAACCACAAGTTGTTCACACAATTAGAAAACCTCCAATATAGCTGAATATAATATGTGTATTCTCAGAGAGGGATACTTGGCCTTTTGTGAATTCAGTTTTGTTTCTGTTTTCTTCATCTGCTTTTTAGAGACAACCATACTTTTTTTTTTAAATTTGGTTTTTATATGTACAGGTAGTTTCCAACTAGAAATGCCATCAGCTGGTTTTTGTACCTAAGGCTGTATGGGAACAAGCAGCAGTTGGGGGATGAATGGCGAGAGGAATAATTTTAACCAGAAAATTGATACAGGGTCCCAGTGCATTTCAGAAGCTCATTCTGATTGGAGGCTTGGACTCTTGGCCTTGATCCCTTTCTTTCTGGTTTGTTTTAATATGCTGACCAGAATATTTGGCAGCACATTTAAGACAAGAATATAATATATTTCTTAACAGTTTAATATCTTGCACTTTTATATTTATCTTTCTCATGTTTTTACAGGAATCCACCTGCTTCTATAGCAATGATTCATTTACAAAATGGCACAGTTGCTTACCACATAAATCCCAAGCTGAAAAGCATATTTCTAGACGGGTAGTTTCTTTTGTTGTTGATTATGAGCAGAATACTGGTATAGCGCTATTATCGCAAAAGGTAAGAGTATTAGAAATGGTACTTTTTCAATTACTAGTTCTGTATATGTATACTTTGTTGCTATTCTTCCCTTTCCTTCTCTTCATTATGCAGTTTTAAAAAGTGTGCTTAGTTTTAAATTGATTTGATCAAGATTTTTCAATTGTGCTATAATGCATGGAACAACAATGGGATAACATACAGTATCTGAAGCAATCGAGAATTTTACTTTACTTTTTATTCTCTGTGTTCCTCTCTCTCCATGCCTCCACCCCAATTCTTCTAGCTTTCTGAGTACTAACAAAAATTCCATTTTCTTATCATGGCCTCATAAGCTCAGAAGAATGCTGTTCCACTGGCAAATTTACTTGCTAAGTTACATGTCGTTATTGTTAGTTTATTCTGTACCTTTGATAAAGTATAAAATTTAGTATTTTTTTTCTTTTCTTCCCAGGACAAAAAACTTGTATCCGTGCATAAGTTAACGGACGGTGCATTGAATAAAAAACCCAAGTTTCCTCCTTTCATATTTCCAGGAACGTCTTTTGTACCAACTGGATTATTTTTTCATCAAGGAAGTCATATTGTGTATGCTTATGGAAATCAGGTGTGTAAAATGGAAGAGATGTGAAACTGACAGTTTCAACTATTCTTATAATTCTTTTAATTGTAATTTTTGGGAGGAAATATAGGTATACGTGAAGAGAACAAGGAGTGTCAGAAAGCAAAGAGGGGTTACATCCTGATGCCATTTGGAACCTTGGGCCATTTATAAACCCAGTTATTCTTTTGCAGCTGAGACAAATGCAATTTTTAAAAAAGTTTTGAAAGAAGTTGCAAAATGTTATTTTCAAGATGGTGTAGCAGGACACTTTTCAACTGTGTGTAGAACTAGTGGTGAAGGATACATGTTTCTTCAAAACCAGAGAAGAAACATTGTGTTGGTATTCTCTGAAAGATTTCATTCAGGGGTTCCAAGATCATATCTGCCAGGCCCTTCAGTAATCTGGGATGTAAACTACCTGGTTCCAGATATTTGAACTCATCCAAAGCAGATAGGTGTTCTCTTATCAATTCCTTGTCTACTTCGATCTGCATTCCTGTTCTGTTTTCCACACAGTGCTGTGTTTGATAGGTTGGCTCTATTTTTCTTTTGTCTAAAGACAGATGCAAAGAAAGAATTAAGGAGTTCTCTTCCTCCTTCCTGACTGTCACTTTCTTGCCATCTTCTTCCATTAGTGGCCCAACCATTTTCCTGAAGTTTTTTTTTACTTATTCCTTACATATTTGAAACAAACTTTTTGTTATTTTTGGCATTTGTTGCAAGCCTTAGTTCATTCTGAGCTTAGCTTTCCTGATTCCCTTTTTACCAATTCAGGCTATTTGCTAGTTTCCTTCTCTAGATATAGTCCCCTTTTTCCATTTTTTTTTCCATTTGTCCTTTTTATCCCTCAGCTTGTCAGAGACTATTTGTGCAACCATGCTGGTCTTGTCTGGGGTCTCTTGTTTTCTTTCTCTGTGGTATTGTTTTTGTTTTTATCTTTGGTCTTTATTATCTTATTAAATATATTTGCTTGGTTACTCTCCTCAGGCAACAGAGGACTCTTTATAACCATACATTTATTTTTAGATCACATTCTAAATTGCTCAATAATTCTACTTTGAACGAGTTTGTTTGCATTCATGGTCCTAGAGCTTCATCGTGAAACTAGTCTTCTTGAAGAAAGGACTGGTAATCTTACATTTATCCTTTTTGATAATATATGAAAAAAATAAATCTAAACGTGCTTTAAAATCAGGCGAACTCCTGCTGACTAAATTGGACAGAATCTTACCATTTTCTTTAAGACAGTTTTACACTGCCATCTTCTGGGATATTTTTTCTTTGTTGCTTTCTTAGAAAAGGTCTTAATTTCTAAGTTCCTCCAACCACGCCTTCCTTCTGAGTCCCAACAAAGTAATTAAAAAGTTTAAGTCATTGAGATTTTAAAGTATATCCAATTTTGACTTTTTTCAGGTTTGGGGTTCTTTTGATGGAGGCAACTCATTTATACCATTGATTATACTGATTAATGAGACTATTATAAGGGCAGATTCATGTGTTTACACTCAGGGAATTGTATATGTTTCCGACAAGGCAAATATTTATTACACTAAAGCAGGTAAGAAATTATTCTAAAATTAAAATTACTCTTGGATTGTGAAGCTTTTAAAATCTGATCTGATGCAAACTGTTGTCTTTCCCCATTAACATATAGAATAACAAAACATCAAATACTGAAATATCAAGAATAGCAAAAAAAAATTAAAAAAAACTTTGAATGTATTTATTATAAAAAAAGAAATATCTGTATTAGTCTGTTAAGATAAAGCACTTGTTGGTAGTCTGAAAAGTAAGAAGCTTTTAATGAGCTTAAGCTCTCTAAAGACCAGCTAAACAAATATGTCAAATATTATTTGATAGATAGAAAATAGCAGAAACAGTGCAGCAGGAATGGGGGGTGATAGGGCCAAAAAACCATAAATCCCAAGATGTGACATCTCTAAGGAAAATTTATGCACTTATATCATCATCTGGAAGAGAGAATCAGATGTAATTAGTCCTGAATACCTCCCAGGAGCCACACAACTGATCTCTGTACCAGATACATAAAATATGGCATTCATAATTTTCTACCTTTCTCTTTCAAACTTACTTATTGAGCTTGAACTCTGATGACTTCATAGAAACAATCCTGCACTTTTCTTGTCAAAGCCATAGAAATGGTTTGAAAATGCTTTCCTCAAGGCTGAGGGTTTTTAAAAAATTATAGTCAATTTAAAATTGAAGATCAGTATAGGTTGGCTCTATGCTGTCATCAAATTGGACACCTAGCCAATAAAAATCTTCCTGTATGAATGTATCCCCTCCACTTGGATACCCCTTTGTCATGAGGGAAGGGCTTCTGTATTCTGTTAAGGATGAGAGCTATGCTGGAGGTATACCACCAGAAGGTAAAGCAGAAGAGTCACCAAGCAGATAGGTCTCAACGGAGGAGCCACACTAAGAGTACTCGCAACCCATTGGCCATGAAGAGTCAACAGAAAAAGAATCCCATACGGGATTGGGCATTGCCCAAGTTAACAAAGACCATGGTAGTTGCTGTGCCTGGGCAGTTGTTGCAAAATGAGTTAAAGATTTGGAGAAAGACCAGGCAACAGAAACAACCATTCTATTGGCATCTGGTATTTTACCCCTTCTCTAAATATTATAGCAACTTTCAAGGAAGGGGATCAGAGTTAGAGTCAGAATTATTGATTTTCATTAGGATCAAAGTAGAAAAAGGTGTAGATCTCTTTTGTTCCCTTTCCCATGCTTAGTTCTTGCTTCTAATTAGGTCTTTATTTTATTTTACTGTATTTGTTAAGTTTATAAGATTGTTCACATTTATCCACTGAAACTCTGAAAGGGCAAAGGAAATAAGAGATATTACTATATCATATTATTATATAGCACCCAAAATCACTGTAGTAGGTGAGATGGGCAGCATAAAAATTTAATTCATCAAAATCATTAAAAATAACCCATGTCTAGATTCCTCCAATTTGGTTATTTGGTAGTATCATATCATTCTGATGTTATTATTTAAGTGATTGTACTATATATATTTGCTATGCTTAGAGTTTTATGACTGATGGGATTTAAAAGTAGGGTATGTGCAACAAACAAACAAAGCATTGAGATAACAGATATTAAAAGCTGTGATTTAATAACATTTTCTCTGTCATCCATTTTTTTCCTGGAAATTATGTTGTCTTTATATTCATCTCAGTTGTTGATTTTCCACGCTGTCCTTATTGGCTAGAATAGAAGAAATTCAGTGCAATCTTCCATTGGCTCTTGAATGTTTTTCATTCATTAATTTTTTATGCAGTTTCTACACAAAGAGAAAAAAAACCTGTCAAAATTGCACTTTATAAAATACATATATTTTATATGTACTTATAATACTTATAAATATAGAACCACTCCAAAACGAAGCCATCAATACTGCGAATCTCCTTTTCTCCTGGTGAAGCACTTTGTACATGTAGATTGGTTTTAGAAACTATTGCTTTAAACATTTGCATTCACTTCTTTCTAAATCAAATATCTTGTATCCTGATTACACAGAGCAAACTCAGTTTGATTAGAAGAAATGTTCTCTTTGAAAGTACTTCTGTGTGAGGCAGTGACGTGCAGTCAGGGGAGGCAGGGGAGGCACAGCCTCACCACGGTCATCATGAAAAGAAAAAAAAAGGAAAAAGGAAAAAGGCGAGAGCTGAGGTCAGGCTGAGCTAGTTGCTGCCTCACCATGGATGGCTCTGCTTAACTGTTTAAAAAAGCCTCTTTAAACGTGCCCTCTACTATGAGGCAGGAGAACTGCATGCCTCATCTAGTCTGACTTTAAGCGTTTTATGATCACTCGAGCAGAGTTAAGCAAGGGTTAAAAGCCTAACAATTCCTGACCTAGGTGAGGCATGCAGTTCTCCTGCCTCATAGTAGAGGGCGCTCGTTTGGGCGGGGCTTCTTCAGAGGACCCGAGGCAAGAGCAGAGTTGAAATCCTCTCTGAAAGAGCTGGAAAAGGTACGTGTGGGTCGGAGGGAGGGGGAGGAATTCAAACCTCAAAGTGTAGTTTGATTGCAGGCAGAGCCACTTGCCTTTTCAAACCTGTAATCAGTGAAGCTGGGCTGGATCCTTCCGGGGCTGGGGGAAAGTGTGTGTAGTCCAATTCAATGTGTGTGTGTGTGAATGTGTGTGTGTGTGTGTGTTTGAGAGATTGGGGAGGGAGGGAGAGAGGGAGGAAGGAAGGGAATGGAGACGAAAAAGAAAAAGAAGGAATCTTCTTTTGCAAAGGAGAAAAACAAATGCTGTTGCTTTAAATCAGAACTGATACAAATTAGATACAGATACAGATACAAATAGATACAGATACAATAGCAGAGTTGGAAGGGACCTTGGAGGTCTTCTCATCCAACCCCCTGCCTAGGCAGGAAGCCCTATACTGTTTCAGACAAATGGCTATCCAACATCTTCTTAAAGACTTCCAGTGTTGGGGCATTCACAACTTCTGGAGGCAAGCTGTTCCACTGATTAATTGTTCTAACTGTCAGGAAGTTTCTCCTCAGTTCTAAGTTGCTTCTCTCCTTGATTAGTTTCCACCCATTGCTTCTTGTTCTACCCTCAGGTGCCTTGGAAAATAGTTTGACTCCCTCTTCTTTGTGGCAACCCCTGAGATATTGGAACACTGCTATCATGTCTCCCCTAGTCCTTCTTTCTATTAAACTAGACATACCCAGTTCCTGCCACCGTTCTTCATATGTTTTAGTCTCCAGTCCCCTAATCATCTTTGTTGCTCTTCTCTGCACTCTTTCTAGAGTCTCCACATCTTTTCTACATCGTGGTGACCAAAACTGAATGCAGTATTCCAAGTGTGGCCTTACCAAAGCATTATAAAGTGGTATTAACACTTCACATGATCTTGATTCTATCCCTCTGTTGATACTGCCTAGAGCTGTGTTGGCTTTTTTGGCAGCTGCTGCACACTGCTGGCTCATATTTAAATGGTTGTCCACTAGGACTCCAAGATCCCTTTCACAGTTACTACTGCTGAGCAAGGTACCATCTATACTGTACCTGTGCATTTCGTTTTTGTTGCCTAAATGTAGAACCTTACTCTTTTCACCATTGAATTTCATTTTGTTAGATAGTGCCCAATGTTCAAGTTTGTCAAGATCCTTCTGTATCTTTAGCCTATCTTCTGGAGTGTTGGCTATTCCTGCAAGCTTGGTGTCATCTGCAAATTTGATGAGTTCCCCATTTATTCCCTCATCCAAATCATTGATGAAGATGTTGAAGAGTACTGGGCCCAAAACAAAGCCTTGGGATACTCCACTGCATACCTCCCTCTATGTAGATGCAGTTCCATTGAGGACTACACGTTGAGTGCAGTTGGTCAGCCAGTTATGAATCCATCTGGTGGTGATGCTGTCCAACCCACATTCTTCTACTTTATCTAGTAGTAGGTTATGGTCTACCTTATCAAATGCCTTACTGAAGTCCAAATAGACTATATCGACGGCATTCCTCTGGTCCATTAATTTTGTCACTTTGTCAAAGAATGCAATAAGATTAGTCTGGCATGATCTGTTTTTGACAAACCCATGTTGGCTTTTGGCTATTACTTTGTTGCTTCTAGGTGTTCGCTAATTCATTGCTTGATTATCTTTTCCAGAATCTTTCCTGGTATTGAGGTCAGGCTGATAGTCTATAGTTTCCTGGATCTGTTTTTTCCCTTTTTTGAAGATGGAAACCACATCAGCTCTTTTCCAGTCCTCTGGTAGTTCCCCGGTGCTCCAGGATCTCTGAAAGATATAGTTCAGTGGTTCTGAGATCTTGTCTGCCAGTTCCTTCAGAACCCTGGGGTGTAATCCATCCGGTCCTGGTGATTTGAATTCGTCTAGGGTAGACAGGTGCTCACTTACCATTTTCTTCCCTATTTCAATTTGTGTTCCTAATCTGATTTTTGTGGTGCTGTTTTTGATAGGTTGGACTGTTTTATCCCTTTGTGTAAAGACAGATGCAAAACATGAGTTAAATAGTTCTGCTTTCTCCCTGTTGCTTGTCACCTTCTTGAAACTTTCTCCCAGCAATGGGCCAATTGTTTCCTTAACTCTCTTCTTCTTTTTAACATGTTGGAAGAAGCTTTTTTTGTTATTTTTTACTTTTGTGGCAAGACTTTCTTCATTGTGAGTCTTAGCTTTCCTCACTTCATCTTTACATGCTTGGGATATTTGCTGATATTCTGCCTTAGTTATGTCCCCCCCTTTCCACTTTTTGTACTTATCTTTTTTGTCTTTCAATTTGTCAGAGAGTTCTTTATGCAGCCATGCTGGTTTCTTTTGCGAGCTGTTATTTTTCTTCTTCATTGGTATTGTGCTAGTCTGGGATTTTGTAATCTCATTTTTCAAATTTTCCCAAGCTTCTTGAGTTGTTTTCCCCTTGAAGATTCTCATCCATGGAATTTTTCCCAAGCTCTCTCTAAGTTTATTGAAATTAGCTTTCTTAAAGTCCAAGACTCTAGTTTTACTTTATTCTACTATTTGTGTTTGCATAATGTTGAATTCCAATATTGCATGGTCACTTGCCCCCAGGGTGCCTGTGGTTTCAACACCTTCTATCATTTCCACTCTGTTAGTGAGAATTAAGTCCAATATGGCTGATCCCCTTGTTCCCTTCTCTACTTTTTGGAAAACAAAGTTGTCTGCTAGGTTTGTATTTCTTTTAAATAATTTAAATCCTTCTAGCTGTATGTTTCATTTGTTGGTTTCATCCCACCAAGTTTCTGTAATGGCAACAATATAGTATCTGCCCACTTTTACTTGAATTTCTAATTCGCCCTGTTTATTCCTCATACTCTGTGCATTGGTGTATAGACATTTGAGTCCATTTTGATTGACCCAGTGTTTACTGTCTACATAACCTGTGTTGTGCCTGACTGCCCCTATTTTCTTGCAACTTGTTTGATTCATGCACATGGTATGGCACTCACTATTAAATGCTTGGTTTTGCTTGACAGCGGGAGTGATAATCTTACCCGCACAAACGTCTGTGTTACATGCACTGATAACCCTATGAATTTTAGATTGCTGGGGACAGAAATGTTCTGTATCAATTAATTCTGTCCCCACTGTTCAGTTTAAATGTTTATCCAGAAAATCTGTGAATTTAATGCCAAGTAACTCAGTCCCTTTCTTGTATGGGTACAAACTATCTCTTTTGTACAGTTTTTCATTGGACCAGCTGCAGACATCATGACTAATAAAACCAAAGCCTTCCCTTTTATACCACTCCTTTAGCCACACATTAAACTCTGCTACACACTGGCCCTTCTCTTTTTGTTCCTTATATATTGGTAAAACCTCTGAAAAGAAAAGCCTACAACCTACACTACTAAGTTCATACCCCAAGCTCTGGAAATCATTCTTCACAGAAAGTACATCTTTTTGGGACAGATCATTTGTGCCAAGATGTATAATAGCATCAACATCACAGTCCTTACTTGCATTCTTGACTATCTTAAGAATACGCCTCTGTCTCTGCTGGCAGTAGCACCTGGCAGACACCTGACCTCTTTTGAAACCTCCATATCCTTTCCTAAATTTACATCCCTTATGATTGAATCACCAACCAGAAGGTGACTTCTCTTTTTGCATACCTTGCTCTTCTGTATGATGACTCAAATAAGCAGGGGGACAGATGGATCCCCTGCTTATTTGAGTCATCATTATCACAATTACCTTGAGCTGTCTCTTTAGTGTCCCCATTTGGGGCAGCAAGGGCACTATATCTGTTATGCTGGGTCACAGCAAAAGCTTTGTGTTTATGGTTCACAGCTCTCACCCTGCCAGATCCCACGGTTGTCCAGACTGCTCTTCTCCTGCGGTATCTTTGCGGTGGGGGGGGGGGCAGATAGCGTGGCATGTCCGTAGAGTGGAATGGCCGAATTGGACACCTAATTTCTGCTTGGAGAGCACAGATTAGGGATTCTACATAGGTAATCTGTCTATGTAGACTAGTAATTTGTTTACAAAGGGGACAATATCCAAATTTGAAAAGAGTACTGTGAAAGACAGGTGCAAGATAGCTATTACATTGAACTAAAGTGGTCATTTTGAAATAAATAAAATCACAATTTCAAACGCACTAATCCAGAATGTATTATTGCTATTTTGGTTCAAATGAAATGGAGTTAAAAGGCCACTACCTGCTCCTCTTTTTCTCTCTCCTTCCCCCCCCACCTTCCAGCCAGCAGCTCCAATCACTAGCCACAGGAAAGTTCAAACAAAATGGAGTTAAAAGGACACTACCTGCTCCTCTTTTTCTCTCTCCTCCCCCCCCCCCACCTTCCAGACAGCAGCTCCAATCACTAGCCACAGGAAAGTTCAAATGAAACTGAGCATGCCTGGCTGTAGAATTCTGGGAGTTGAAGTCCACAAGTCTAAAAAAATTTGAAACCCACCACTGGGTCAGTGCCTCACCAGCCATAAACCTCACCGCATGTCACTGGTGTTAAGTCATAGAGTTTATGATAATAACATAAGATACGCACACATATTTTTTTTCTCTGTAGGAGTACTTGCATATACCTTTCTTACAACAATGCCACCTGGTGCTTTCAGCATGTACTATGATCATCTGGGAAATTTAAATCATATAACTTTTGATAGCACAACTGAAGATGGTTTGGGGGTTTCTGTGGTGGATATCAGCACTTTAATGAAGGTTTGACTTTTATCATTTATTTGATATGCTACTAAAGATGATTTATAAAATATTACGGTAGTGTAAAGATTATTCAGTTTGATTGTATGAAATGCATATTTACTTTCTTTGTAAAGATATTATAGCTACAGTAATTTATTGTATGACCAGCTGGTAAGGCAAAGCTATGACAAAACATTGAAAGAATTAGAGATTTCTTAGAAACTAATAAGTTTTAGAAATCATTGGCTTTTATTGAATCATATCCATTTCTTAAGTATTGTCAGCAACTATTAGATTTGTAGTTGTAACTGTAACACGTAACATATAATTTTAAGATCTAAACTCCCTTAGAATTCTTCCTATGCCTGAATATGAAACATCAAACATGACTTTAGAAGAACACTGGAATGATCACAACCTGCAAAGATTCCATTTGTCTGCTCAGATACAGAACTGAGCAGCATATTAGCCAGTACATGTAGTTCTTTTTCCCCCCAAGGTTTCTATTTTTTATTGCACATTTTTACATATTTTATGAACAATGTTGTCCGGATCCTTTCTTTTACATCCTCTCATATACATAATCCATTTTACATCATATCTCTGTTTCCAATTTCAGCCAAATTATTCTCTTTCCATATTTTTTATTTTAAACGTATTTTCTTCGTAGTACATAAACAACATCACTAATTCCCCTTAATTTCTAATCTCTTACAATAACATGAACTCCATCACTAAATATGTTTCTCAAATTCCCCATTGCACTCTTTAACATTTAATCTTTGTTTCTTAATTTAAATTATCTTCAAAGTTAAACTAAATTGCCATTTCACATTTCATCTGTTGGTCTGTTTTAGTGTGAGTGACATACATTATCAAAATCATTTTTTTACGTAAAGACATGTTGCTTTGATTCATGTTCCAGTCTTGGATATTTTTATAGTGTGTCGGAAGACACATAAAAGTAAGTTGAATAAAGTGACAATGAATTACTTGAATCTGCATGGCAAAACAAGAAGAGACAGGATCACGGAACAATTGGTTGTGAATAAATAGAAATTGAATATGGACTGAATATAAGAAAGAGTGGTCTATATGCTGCCTGGAGACGTGAATGTTCATGCATTTTGGTGTATTCATTGTGCCATATTGTTGATCAAGAACCCTTTAGATTTTTTTCCTAAAATAGTTAAAAATCTATTTGAAGAAATTAAATAATTACTTCTTCACTTTATTTCAGGAGACTGACTTAGGTTTTGATGGTCCTTTATCTCCACATTATGTTACTGAAGAGCAAATGCTGTTTTTTCACCACGGGCCACCAAATACTATGCCAACGTTCTCCAACTTACAAAGCGGAAAGCGCTTAGATTACGAGTAAATACCAATAGTATATAAATTACATCAGGTTTTTAAAAATTACTCTGGTATTATGAATTTTGAAACATTGTCTAATGTTTAAGAAAAATAAATAGCACTCTTTCTTAAAATACAGATTTAAGGGACAGAACTTGTAATATGAATATGACTTGTAATATTTCTTCCAAATGAAATCACATTTGTCAGCATCTGAAATTAAATTATTCCAGTAATGCAGAATTGAGATTATACAAGACCCCCTTAACATTTCTTTTTGATTAGAGTATAGAGACCTGATTTGCACACCATGGTAAAGTATAATATGATTTGTTTGGTTTGGGTTCAGCATGCTATATGAACCCAGCCATTGTGGTTTGGGAATCATAAGTAGCTGGAGAATTGGCATAACAGTAGCAATTTTTTACAGGCTACTAGAGGTGTAGAGTGGACAGGGCTGACATTTTCAGCTATTCTTGATGCCAGGAGGGACTTGTCATCTCTTATTTTAAAAAGAAGACAATGAAATACTGTATCACTTAAAATGCTAAAGTATCATTAGATCTCAGAGATGTGATCCTGAGGGGCTTTTGAGTCTCATATTGTAGAACAAAAGTCATAGACTTCATATCCCTTAATGCTAGGTGCAAATATCTGCGGTTTAAAAAAATATTAAAATAAATCTAATGCAGAAACCAGTTTTGGAGATTTTATTTTAGTATTTTACATTGTCACTACTGTTGGGCCTTGGTAACTGTTTAACAGAAATATGCATGTACTGAAATACAATAATAAAGCTTAATAAAAATGTCAACTTACATCTTTTGGGTTTTAGCCTTGCTGGATTTGTGATTTTAGGGTTTGTTCCCTTCTTCTTTTGTTAATAGTTCTAGGCACCAACAGTATTTTTTTTTATTTCTGTGACAAAATTTTCTAGTGTGGGAGTTGAAAAGATTAAAACTAAACTCTGGATAGATGTTGGAAAAGTTCAAAACAATTGGGAACTGGGGATTTGCTAACAACTGCAGAAAGTATTCTAATAAAAGTAGATTAATTAATGCTTAATGCTGAAAACCTTCTCATTTCAAAAGATAATGAGTCTCCCATAAAGAAATAATATGTTCTCTGAGTCGGTTTCTCCATATCCATATGTTGCAGATTAATGAAAGTTATGGATAGATTTTGTAAGAGGTTTCAGTACTTATAGAGTTATAATTAAATATAAAAGTTCAATTTATATTCATGTTACTTAAAGTAAGCAAATTCATGGAGAGTTTTCAAATCTATTCAAAATGTGGAGTTTGACCCACATATTAGAACCCTGCTGCTTAATAAAAAGTCCTGGAATAATATCAAGCCAACTACCCATAAAATGGAAGAGAATACTGATGGCCACAATGTATCTGCTACAATGACTTTGAAAAGGAAAGGTATTATGACTCTTAGTAAATCCTTCATAAGATCATCATCTGAACATCTTATAGAGGAAACTTTAAATCAAAACTCTTTCAGACAATTTCCTGGGGAAGAACACGTTGATATTCTTTGGAGGCTAGAAGCTGTAAAACAAACCATGTTAGAGCTTCATACTGACCTACAGTAGTTCCTTTCAAAGTTCTACCCTCCGCTAATAGTCAAGATTCAGAATTATAAGATACATACAATCCTCTGTTAATTCTTAAAATTTATTGATAAAATGTTACCTTGTGACATGTCAGTGACAAATAATTTCAAACTTATCTTCCCCTTCCTTAAGTTTTGTCCCTTATCTTATAAACCGTAGAATTTAGGAGGAAAAACAAGCCCACAAATCCTATGAGGCAGTGGTGGGGTCCAATTTTTTTTACTACCGGTTCTGTGAGTGTGGCTTGGTGGCCATTGTATGGTTTGGTGGGCATGGCTTAGTGGCGGTGACAGTGGAATTTTATTATAAAATCTCCCCCCTCTCACTCCAGGGGAAGGTTACTGCAAAATCCCCATTCCCTCCCGATCAGCTGGAACTCGGGAGGCAGAGAATAGATGGGGATTGGGCCAGTTAGAGGTGGTATTTACCAGTTAAAACTACTCAAAATTTTCCCCACCGATTCTCCAGAACTGGTCAGAACCTGCTGAATACCACCTCTGCTATGAGAGTATAGCAGCAATGAAAAGTATGGAGATGCCCTTAAACTTGACATCCTGCTGAACTCCACTAAACCGCAATGAACAGAGAATGAGTTTATTTATCATGGTGCTTGTTCCAGAGTTTTTAATCTGAATATTAAAAATCAAGATCACCTTCTCTTATAATATATAGAATCAAGGATGAGTTATTTCCTCGAATGGGAACACCTTAGAATTGCGATGGCGAACCTATGGCACGTGTGCCACAGCTGGCACACAGTACTGTCTCTGTGCACACGTGAGCCATTGTCCCAGTTCAGCTCTGCCGCGCATGCGCATGTACCTCCCAGCAGCCAGCTGATTGTTGGGTGTCTGCCATGCATGCGTGGGGGCGGGGCATGCATGGGGGCAATAAAAATAGGGGTGGGGCAAGTGCAGTGGCCCACACATTCATGCATGTGGGGCATGTGAGGGGTGCCGCACATTGCATTTTGGGGGGTTCAGGCATATGCACGTGCATTCATGTGCCTGCGTGCGTGCTTTGGGCACTCAGTCCAGAAAAGGTTAACCATCCCTGCCTTAGAAGACAGGTGTTAACAGCAGAAACACATGCTACCTCAAAGCAGAAAACAGGACCAAGCCTAGAGGTTTCTGAGAGAAAAAGCTATAATTGTGGTAGATATAGAATGCAATTGGACAAAGCTATCAAGATAATAATATTTACTTTTTTTTTAAAGGCCAGGAGGATCAGGTATAATTAACACAATCTTCACACGTGCAAATCCTGAAGGAACTGTAACATCTGTCTTGGTAGATGTTCTGGAGGATTTTCCTGTTGAATCTGTAACTGACAGCCCTTGTACAGCAAATACTTTAACCATTCTACCTCCTAATTCTACTTCTGAATTATATCAGCTTAAACTTACTACTGCAGGTATGTCAATCGTTCGATAATGAAGAACTTTTGGTTCTGAATTTGCTTAGGCGAGTCCTGCTTCTGTACCCTTCAGTATTTCTCTTAAATATCAGCATTTTCTAAATTCTGAAGAGCTATACTTGTTAATGCCTTAAGTGTACTACTGTGGTATCTGAAATCCTTTGGAAATCCTATAAGAACAAGAAAAAATTGTTATGCTTAGAATGTTAAAAGCCATATTTTTTGTTATACAAAATGAATGGTATTCCATTTCAGCTGGATACCATGGGTCAAGTTCCAACTTAGCAAATCTCTTGAAAACATTGTAAAATTCCAAATTATGGTTTCTCAAACATACATTCAATGTTTCCTCAACCTGATCCGGGAGCTAAATCCTATAAAGGTGTTTATTATGGTGAGACTTTTGAACTATCAAGACTGAAATTTCCCAAAACCCAGAAAAAAATAACAAGCAGCAAATGGCAGATCTTCCTGATCAATTCCCTATTCTCCATAAAGCCCAACCCCTCCTTTAGGTAGGAGCTCTCTCTTGATTTCTTCTTTTTCATGCTATTATATTGTCTGTTGCAACCATCTTCTAGTCCGCTTGACGTTCAATCACTTCACTCCACGGGGTCCAAAAGTTCATTTAGCAGGACTGGCTCTGTTCTGTTTGCATTCAGACTGCTTCCAGCAGTCTCAAGTCAAAAACAGCTCCACTCCAACCATCACTTCTTCTGTGAAAGGCACCTGTATATTGCCCCACATTCCTATGCACACTTTGACTACTGATTGTCCCTGATGGATGTATAGGTTACACAACTGGACCACGCACCTCAACTGGCTCCTCAGATGTGTGCCCTTTCCCTGTACCATTTCTTTACATTGTGTTCTCTTCCAAGGGATTATCAGCTAGCATTTACCTCCTCCTGGCTCCCCCGTTGTCTGCCTCCTTCATCAGCCTTTCTTTTATTCATAAATTTTTGCATTTCTGAGTCTGAAAATTTTTTGTTGAATTAAACCTTTATTTCCAGTGGCTATAGTCCTTCTCAGACACATTTTTAGATAAAGAAAACATGGTTTCCCGCACTTCAGAAGGAGACACAGATGCTATGCTAATAAGGCTAATTATCATCTTTATTAAAAGACTGATAATGAAGCCTAAAAAATCCAGGTAATATTGACACTTGGAATGCTTTTGTCACTTTGGGCTACAGTGTTTCAGTTGGTTGTGGGCTATCCTCAATAGCTCATTGGTTTCTTTGCAGAGAATCATCCATTCAACTGGGCTAATGTTTGTTTGTTCGTTTGTTTATGTCCTACCACTTTTATTTTTAGAAGTAACTTGGGTCAGTTAACATATCCAACACACCTTATTACGTGTGCATTCTAAACTTTCTGCAGAATATATCTTTGCCTTTCCAGTACTGCTGAAGCACCATAGTGGTTAAGAACTTCACTTGGCATAAAGAATATTGTCAATTTGGAAGGCTTTATCTTGGTTTTCTTCCCCACATATTTGCCATTTTCTGCATCACCCGAGACAGAACCCTTTCATCCTCAGTTCCCAGAAAGCTGATAGTTGTGTTTGTTTTCTCATTCTAAAGAAGAATGACAAGCGGAATTAATCTGAGTGTGCTGTCATACATGGCTAGAAAACTATGGTGAAAATGTGCCTTTTATTGTTAATTAAGGTATAAAAATCTAAGGTTCCTTATACTAAGTGAAGCTGGCATAGGCCAGGAAATTATTTTTGAATAAATTAGTCTTATTCATTTTAATGTCAACTCATTTTAATGACAGCTCTCTGTGTGTAATTTTTTTTCAGGTACTAATGTATTTAAGGCAACTGATGTTGAAAAGACAGTGGTGATTCCAGGCACTAGCAGTTTCTTTATCACTGAGGTTGTGGATGATCTTAACGCTTTAGGAATGGCCACTTTGCCTGAAAAAATGCTTCTAAACCACAGTTTTCCACCTGATGAGTGGTTTCTGTATGACTTTGGCACAACAAATGGCAGAAAATGGAAAATTGTAGTTGACGAATGTAGATATGTAGTACAACAGTTTGATGATCTACCACTCCATGCCATTAAATACCTGGATCTTGGAGGAAAATTGCATTTTTCATTCAGAGTAACTCCAGTTAATACTGGTAAGAACCACTGGAATCATGCATGTATCTTTCTCTCTTTTTTAACTCTCAATGTGTTATAAATATATGTACAATAGGTTTTTACAGCAGGAAAATATTAATTTAAGTTAAATGTATGTTTTTAGTAACCTCAGTGCAAATATTCACTGCTATTCATGGGTAGGCAGCTCTGCCTTTTTTATCTTTAAAATGTTCAAAATAGAAATATCAAGCTCTGAAATGCATAATTCATTTATCTGCTTCTCAATCTGTAGAAAAGGCTGAAAAATGTCATCCCTGGCCCCCACTACAACCTTCTGAAGCAAAATTTCTTAGATGGTGATTGACTCTATACTGGGAAAAATACTATCCTTGCCTAATTAATCATTAATTGCCTTTCAAGCTCTTATCAATTTTAATGAAAAATTATAATAATAAAATTATTAGCATAGGTAACTAGAATCAAAAAGATTTAAATAAGACAATACTGGCAGTTCTCATTTATTGACCACAATTGAGACAGGCAATTGGGTTGTTAAACAAAAAAGTTTTTAACTAAAGCTGTGATTGTGTTTGTGATCTTACTTCAGTTTTCCTTCGTTTTACATAAATTTGAGATTGCTTGTAAAATATGTATCATTGTAATTATGAACAATTGGTACAAAAACCACTCACTAAATGAAGACTAGTACTTTTTAAAAAATGAAAGAGATGGGCTGGCATTATAGTTTCCATAGACAACATTAAACCATCACCTAGCTGTGATAGACCTCTGTAAAGCAAAATGCATCTTTCCAATCCTTTCCGTTTAATGACTCTTATTTTTTATGATATGGTATAAAATAATAGAGTTGTAAGGGATCTCAGAGGTATTCTAATCCAACAAGAGACCATATACCCCTACTCAAACAAGAGACCCTAAACCATTTTGGACAAATGGCTGTCTAATCTCTTAAAAATCTCTAGTGATCCACAACTTTTAAAGGCAAGCAGTTCCACTGGTTAATTGTTCTCACTGTCAGGAAATTTCTCCTTAGTTGTAGCTTAGATCTACTTTGATTAGCTTCCATCCATTGCTTCTTGTCCTGTCTTCTGGTGCTTTGGAAAAGAAGCTTGGGAATTTTTGAAAAATGAGATTATAAAAGCCCAGTCTAACACAATTCCAATGGAGAAGAAAAATAACTGCTCTCGAAGGAAACCAGCATGCCTCCACAAAGAGCTCTCTGATAAACTGAGCACAAAAAAGATAGGTACATAACTAGGCAGAATATCCTGAGGCTGCAAAGATGAAGTCAGGAAAGCTAAATGAAATAAGTCTGTGACAAAAGAAATACATAACAAAAAAAATCTTTTAAAATGTAAAAAACAAGAAAAAAGTTGAGGAAACTATTGGTCCATTAATGGGAGAAAATGGCAAGAAATTTATTTTATTTATTTAGTTTGTCAAACATGTACGAGGTAATAGGTATAAGTATAAACATGGACATGAGCACATGTAATGAGTACAAATAAATGGGGACAGTAGGACAGAGACATCTGGTGGCTTATCCATGCCCCTTTCAGACCTCTTAGGAATGGGGTGAGGTCCACGGTAGACAGTTTAATGTTAAAGCTAAGGTTAACGTTAAAGGAAGTAACAACAGAGTCAGGTAGAGCATTCCAGGCATTGACCCCTCTATTGTGAAATTATATTTTCTGCAATCGAGTTTGGAGCGGTTTACCTTGAGTTTATATCTATTGTTTGCCTGTGTATTATTGCAGTTGAAGTTTAAGTAGTCGTTGATAGGTAAGACGTAGTAGCAGACAATTTTGTGTACTATGCTTAGGTCAGACCATAGGCGACATAATTAAAGGTTGCCTAAGCCCAAAATTTCAAGCCTGGTGGCATAAGATATTCTATTGTGACCAGAGGAGTGGAGTACTCTTCTCATGAAATACCTCTGGACCCGCACAATTGTATTAATGTCCGATACACAGTGTGGATTCGAAGCAGAAGAGCTATATTTGAAGATTGGTCTGGCAAAGGTTTTGTATGACCTAATTAGCAGTACAGTATTACTGGAGGAAAAAGCTCCACAAAATTAGTTTAACAACTCTTAATGCCTTTTTGGCAATGCTGTTATAGTGAACTCTGGGGCTTAGATCATTTGAGATGAGTACTCCTAGGTATGCAACATGTTGATATGCAACGTGGAGAACTGCTTAATTCATTTTTTTCCATCTGTCTTTACACAAAAGGAAAAAACAGTTCAACCTATCAAAAACTGTACTATAAAAAACAGATTAGGAATACAAATTAAAATAGGCCAAAAAAATGGTAAAAGAACACCTGTGCACCTCAGAGAGTTCAAATCACTAGGACCAGATGGATTACAACCCAAGGTCCTGAAGGAGCTGTCAGATTTGATCTAAGAACCACTGAACTATATCTTCAAAGATCTTGGAGCACTGGGGAACTACCAGAGGACTGGAATAGAGCTGATGTAGCTCCATTTTCAAAAAAAAAATGGATCCAGCAAACTACAGACCTATCAGCCTTACATCAATACTTGGGAAGTTCTGGAAAAGATAATCAATGAATCTGCAAACACCAAGAGCAGTGGTTCTTAACCTTTGGGGGTCGAACGACTCTTTCACAGGGGTCGCCTAAGACCATCGGAAAACACGTATTTTAGAAAAAATACAGAAAACATAAAATAATTTTATGGTTGAGGGTCACCACAACATGAGGAACTGTATTAAAGGGTCGCGGCATTAGGAAGATTGAGACCCACTGATCTAGAGGCAAACAAAGTCATAACCAAAAGCCAACATGAGTTTGTCAAAATCTGATCATGCCAGTCAAATCTTATTGCATACTTTCACAAAGTGACAAAATCAATGGACCAGCAAAATGCTTTGGGTATACTATAGTTTACTTGGACTTCAGTAAGGCATTTGATAAAGTAGACCACAACCTACTACTTAATAAGGTAGAAAAATATGGGTTAGATAGCATCACCATCAGATGGATTCATAACTGACTGACCAACTGCACTCAATGTGTAGTCCTCAACATGACTGCATCTACATGGAGGGAAGTATGCAATGGGGTACCACAAGACTCTGTCTTAAGCCCAATACTCTTCAACATCTTTATCAATGATTTAGATGAGGGGATAGATACGGAACTCATCAAATTTGCAGATGACATCAAGCTGGCAGGAACAGTCAACATCCCAGGAGATAGGCTTAAGATACAGAAGGATCTTGACAGAATTGAACATTGGACCCTATCTAACAGAATGAAGTCCAATTGTAAAAAAAAAAAAAGTAAGATTCTACATTTAGGCAAGAAAAACCAAATGCACAGGTTTAGTATAGGTGGTACCTGGCTCAAAAGTAGTAATTATGAGAGTAATTTTGGAGTCCTAGTGGACAATCACTTAAATATGAACCACCAGTGTGCTACAGCTGCCAGAAAAGCCAACACAGTCCTAGGCTACATCAGCAGAAGGATGGAATCAATTTCACATGAAGTGTTAATATTTCTTTATAATGCCTTTGTAAGACCACACTTGGAATATTATATCCAGTTTTGGTCACCACAATATAAATATGTATATATATATATTATTGAAATGCTAGAAGAGTGCAGGGAACAGCAGTAAAGAAGAATAGGAGACTGGAGGCTAAAACATACAAAAATGGTTGCAGGAATTGGATATGTCTAGTTTAATTAAAAGAATGAGTAGGGGATGACATGATAGCAGTGTTCCAATATCTAAGGGGCTGCCACAGAGAAGAGGGAGTCAACCTAGTCTCCAAAGCACCTGAAGGCATGGATGGAGACTAATCAAGGAGAGAAGCAATCTAGAACTAAAGAGAAAATTCCTGACAGAACAATTAATCAGTGGAACAACTTGCCTCCTGAAGTTGTGAATGCTCCAACACTGGAAGGTTTTAAGAAGAGATTGGTCTGAAATGGTATAGTGTTTTCTGAATGAGAGGGGGTTGGATTAGAAGACCTCCAAGGTCCTTTCCAACTCTATTCTGTTATTCTTTGTGGCAGCTTCTCAAATATTGGAATACTGCTATCATGCCACCACTAGTCCTTCTTTTCACTAGACTAGACATAACCAGTTTCTGCAACCATTCTTCATATGTTTTACCCTCTAATCAAGTGTGGTCTTACTAAGGCGTTATAAAACAGTACTAACAACTTCACATGATCTTGAGTCTATTCCTCTGTTGATGCAGCCTAGGCATTGGCACACTGCCACACCGCTGGCTCATATTTTAATGGTTGTCTAGAAGGAGTCCTAGATCACTCGCAGTTGCTTCTATTGAGGATCCACCTATTCTATTTCTTTTTTAAAAAGTTTTATTGCAATTCCCCCCCTCCCCATCATATATACTTTATGGGCGGAGTGTTGACTGGGTCACGATTTATACATCTCATTTATAACCAAAATTTCAGTATATTCTAATCTCCCACTTTCATCAATATTCATCTCTTTTATATAATCTTTTATCTTTTCCCATTAATTCATTTAAGCTTACTTATCATTACTAAACACCTAATCTTTGCATATTAATCATTTTTCACCATAGTTTTACTATACCAACTTCAATCATACTATTCTCTTTACATATTTATTTATCTTTTCTTATTCAATTTTCATACATAGTTAACATCACCATATGCCCTATATTTCATCTTTTTTACAGTTTTTTCCAGATATTTCTTCTTCTCAGAAAATATCTCAACAATTTCCCTTTCCCAATCATTGATATTTTTAAATCCCCCACATTGTTTAAATTACATTCAAAATTAATAGTATTATCAAATTATCTACTTTCACATCCCCATTCACCAATTGGACTTTTTAGCCACACCAGATGCTGCATTAGGAGCACGATACCATAGTCTTTTCAGACTGAAGGATGCCAACATCCCCATCTACTGATCTAACTCTTTATATATTTCTAGTAATATTTACCCTATAATTATACTTCTCTTCTGTTAACATTTTTTCCTTATCCATCATCTCTTGCTCTTTTGAGGACCCCATTTTAAGTGATTTTTTGATCTGCCTTTTATCCCGCTCTCTTGAGGTTCTATTTCTCTTGTCTTTATTTTTATGTGCTTTCTCTTCTGTGTCCTTTTTATCCCTTTTTGTCTTATTTTTTGCACCTCCCACACCAAGACTTTCATTTGTCTCTGCAAAATATGTCCCTTTTTGCCTTTTAGGAGTGGCTGTGGCTACCGGCCCCCCAGTTCAACCAGCTGACTCCATCGCTGGCCATTGGGGGCGAGCAACTGGCCCCCGTGGAGCGGGCGCGCAATTTGGGCGTCCTCCTAGATGCCCGGCTTTCTATGGATGACCATGTGGCAGCCGTGGCAAGGGGGGCGTTCCACCAGGTTCGCCTGGTGCGCCAATTGTGCCCCCTATTGGACCGGGATGCCCTTCGTACAGTCACTCATGCACTGGTGACGTCCCGTCTGGACTACTGTAATGCTCTCTACATGGGGCTCCCCTTGAGATGCACCCGGAGACTGCAATTGGTCCAGAACGCGGCCGCGCGGGCAGTTATGGGGAGTACGAGGTACTCCCATGTGACACCTCTCCTGCGCGAGCTGCACTGGCTCCCTGTAGTCTTCTGGGTGCGTTTCAAGGTGTTGATCACCATCTTCAAAGCGCTCCATGGCACAGGACCTAGTTACTTGCGGGATCGTATCCTGCCCCATACATCCCTGCGACCAATTCGCTCTCACAGAGAGGGAATCCTCCGGGTTCCATCCACTAAGCAATGCCAGAGGGCGGCGCCGAGGGGTAGGGCCTTCTCTGTGATGGGCCCAGCCCTCTGGAATGACCTCCCCCCCCGACATTAGGACAACTACCGATCTCCGCTCCTTCCACACGAAACTCAAGACCCACCTGTTCCAACTAGCCGGCCTGGCTTGAATTATAACTACATTCTCTAATCACCCTGGACAATTTTAAATTTTAAATTAATTCTGACTTTTGGGGTATTTTAATTGTTTTAATTTTATTGTGTTGTTTTAACTCATGATTATTTATTTATGTATTGTAAAATGTTTTTGTATATACCTCCTCCTTGTCATTTGTTTGTATATTGAATTGTACGCCACCTCGAGTCCCTTTGTGGAGAGGGAGCGGCCTATAAATTGAATTAATAAATAAATAAATAAAATAAATAAATTTTAGCTGCTTCCTTTTCTTTTTTTGAGGAGGGCTTTCTCCTTTTCCTCTCTACTCTTTCTACCTTTCTATAGGTTCTGTGGCATTGTCTAGTTGATTTTTATTTTATACTTCTTCCTCTTCTAAATTTTTAGCTTCTTGTATTTCATTTACATTCCCCCCCTTCAAATTCTCCCTCTATTTTATTTATGTATGTTTAAACACATTTTCTGTTTCTTTATTACCTATCAAAGAGTCACTTGCTTCTTTTAACATCAAAAGTATTTCTCCATATATCTGAAACTCCATTTTAGAACAATATAACAATCTTTTAAAACTTCCCCAAATATCTCTCTTCATAGTTAGTCCAAATTTAAAGTCTATTTAATTTCCTTGTTTTTCTTCTTTTCTTCAGTTATTGTCTTCTCTTCAAAAGTAGAGTGCTATGCTATATTAATATATCTAATAGTAACCCAATTCTAAAAATAAACAAATCCAGTTAACAATTAGTTTTCTTCAAAGAGAGCAAAGAAAAGGACAAAAGAGAAACACAAGCACTTCTTAAATTTTCTCACAATGTCCAAATTATCTTCTTCTTTATAGCCAAGGTAAAATCTTCCAGCTCTTGTTTTATCTGTTTTGTTCTTAGCACATATTCTGCTCACCAAAACTGCTAAACTTTGTAGCACATTTTTTGTCCAATAGATGGCACTCTGAATTTCTATTCCATATGAGTTACTAGTTAATCAAAATATTCAAGGAGTTTAAAATAAACATAAAAATTCTATTTTCTCCTGAAAATTATTGTTGTTTTTCAATGCTTTGGTTTTCCCTCGCTTCCCAATTGCATGAATTCTTCTTGGGCTTTTTATTTTGTAGTCTCAGCGTTTTCTGTTTTTTCCCCAAGTGCAAAATAGCCACTATTCCAAGCTCTGGAATTAATTTAAGAACATCGATTTCAAATTTCCAAAATTTTTCTTTACTTGAGAATTGGCAGTTATCTCACCCAGCTCTGTCCAAACACCGCTCCAGCACGATTCTTTGTTCGGTTGCCCCAGCTTCAAGACAACCATCGGAAAATGACTGCCACCCCTGCCACTGATCGGGAGAGCTTGTTTCTGTCCTGATGAGGAATTTCTACTTCCTTGCCATCCATGAAACACCTCTCCTTTCTTCACCATCCCTGCAAGATGGCTATGGCCCGAAGGCCTCCCAACAGCTGGTACCGGCTGGTTTTTGCAGAGCTCATCAGAGCTCTGCTAATTTCCCATCCATTCTCACTGTGAAATCAACCAGAAGTTCCACCTATTCTATTCTTGTACTGTACATCTTTGATTTTTCTTATCATTGTATTTTTTTAAAAAATTTTTAGGTGTTTTGCTCTCTTATTGCAATCAATTAAAAAATAGTCACCAACCTAACTATCTCTCACCTAAGGCACATTCCCAGAGGACTCAGTACTAAATCATTATAAACAGAATGTTTATGGGTTGGAGTTTCAAGAGTGGCAGGGTAATTCCTCCTACTACAAAGCATCGTTTTGTTTCTTGAGGGTTATAGTGTATACATTATGACACTGACGTCACTGGAGAAGAAATGGCTTGTAAACTAAAATTTGGGAAAACAAGTGGATTGGAAAATTCAAACAGGGTGGTAGGAAACATGTTCAGAACTATCCAAATATTGTATGATTATGTGTTGGCTTTCTCACACAACAGCCCTTATGCAAATGTGAAAACTCATTCATCCAACTTTATGTTAAGTTGAATGGCAGAAACTAGCATGATTCCAATGTCTCATTCCTTCCGCAGACTGAATACCTGCATAGGGTCAGAAAGTGGTACTATGATTTATTTATGTGTGATTCTTTATATTGAGGCAAAACCTTAAATTGGGCTTTATGTGGAACAATGTGCAATTACTAGCTCCAGTTAAGATCTTTATTTAACTTTATTTGTTTTTCAGAAATTATAATCTGCGTAAATGGTCTGTAAAATAATAGGTGTTCCTCTTCTTACGTGAAATTATTCTGCAGAAAACCAATAGTAAAAATAAATATAATTTTCATGGTTGTTTCAATCCACAGCTTTCATAGTGTTTCATCAGTATCTGATGAGAGCAATAGTTGGAAAGCCTACTCTACTGGATCTGAGTACACAAGATTACTGGGATGATAATCATAGTTATATATTGAAAATATTTGTTCACAGTAAATTTTTTGAACAGGTAATACCCAAACTGTTTTGCTCAATTGTTTGATAGAGTTTACTATGTAGCTAGATCTCAAATGTTTAGGCGAGCCCTTTCTATCCAATACATATTGCACAATAAACTTGTTTTGATCTGCTTAGGTATAAATCTCTTCTCGGGATAGGTATAATATAGGGAATGAATATTAAAGAGTATTAACTATAACACAGAGATTCCAGTCTGAACTAATATACAGGTCAGAATAAACGTGGAGTAGTTCAAAGAGTTGTAAACAAATGATCTTCTTCAGGTATTCTCAACCAGTGGTTGTCATCCCTTCAATTCCCAAGTTTATTCCTGCCACCACACAGGTAGATAGTGAACTCTAAGATGAAGGAAGCTGTGTGCTTCCAGCCACAATAGACTTCCCAGGATCAATTGCCATGTGGAAGGAAGGAAGGAAGGAAGGAAGGAAGGAAGGAAGGAAGGAAGGAAGGAAGGAAGGAAGGAAGGAGGGAGAGAGACACACACAAGAAATAAAGGAAGAAGGGAAGGAAGGAAAACAAAGGAAGAAAACAAAGAAAGAAAGAAGGAGGGAGCGAGAGACAGAAGAAAGAAAGGAAACAGAAGGAAGAAAAAGAAAGAGAACTTATGATCACAACTGAGCCCAAAATATTGATTGCTAAACAAGAGTGTTGTTAAATGAGTTTCACAACATTTTACAAGTTGGTCACTCACACCCGGTTGCATGACCACCAAGCCACGCCCACAAAATAAGACACACCTACAGAATAGGTCCTAAATTTTTTTGAAAACCACCACTAGAAGAAGGGAAAAGAAAGAAGGAAGAAGGGAGGGAGGGAGGAGGGATTTTCCATATCTGATTCTGCAAAATAATCAGATAAAATAACAATGTAAAAAACAGATATATAAATTGTAAAATTTCATATTAATGTTAGAAAAACCAAAGATATAAACCCCAGGCAACAAAAGGATAAAAATGGCCAGCTCAACAATGGAACCTTCTCAGTAATTTCTACCGTGTTTCCCTGAAATTTTCTTTTGACCCCCCCCCCCCAAAAAACAGGGATTATTTTTGCACATGCGCTCATGTAATTCTACATGATATTTGGAACGCTGACATCTGATGGGCTTATTATCCAGGGAGGTATTATTTTTTGGAAAACAGGGTAGAATCCTAGGAGCCATAGGCATAAAAACTAAGGTATGAGGGCCTTTTGGCAAAGTAAGTTCCAAACATTAGAGCATTAGCACATCAAAGAGACTATTCACTCATATTTAATTTTAATCCCTCTTAGTCACAGTCTCTATTTGCAAATACAGAAGGACCCTTAAACCATGATCATGTTCCTGGACAGGAAATGCCTGTCTCTTTAGGGATAACACTGATACCAACGAAGAACCATGATGTATAAACTGCAACTCGTTCATGCTTTGATTCAATCTGAACCTCTTCTTTCCTGTTCAGACCTTAACAGTCTCCAAAAGGGCAGCAAATCAGAACAGCAGGATCTGAGAGTATACAGAGTATTAGCATAGCATGGCATGGCATGGCATAGCATAGCATGGCATGGCATAGCATAGCATGGCATGGCATGGCATACCATAGAATAGAATAGCATAGCATAGCACAGCATAGTCCATCAGCACATTGGATGACTCTCCCAGGAGTTTCATATAACAGTTACAAAGCAAGAGGTTGATGTATGCCTTAATTAGCGGTTATGGGACAACCTCTCCTTCTCCACTGCAACCGATAGAAACCATTCAGAAGTAATGAGCAGAATTACTACAAAACAATGCCCCCAAACCTCCCTGCAGGTGGTCCAGAAGATGCTATGATTAATAATATCAAAACAGACCAGAAATGCTCAAATATATAAGACAGCACCTCGCAAACAGGTGTTTTCCTTTCTGCAGATTTTCTCAGGTGGAAACCAGGCAGCTTAAATGGAAACTTTGCTCAAATGTACTTAAACATGTCATAATGTTTCATGAGATTACAGTGCATATGTTGATAAAGCAGGATCCGCAATTCAATATAGAGTTTTACTCACATTCAAGCAAACTGCCAGCAGAACTCTTCTTCTTGTATGAAGGCAGGAATTCATCTGGTCCAGTCTAACTACCGTACATTAAATTGTGACATGTACTATCTTGTGCCCAATTAAATTCCTAGTATTTCTAGGACTACACTGCAAGATTTCTGAAAGCAACAATATATACTTTTTAAATGGAGAATTTTTGTGTTATTGTTTCTCATTAGCTGAATTGAAAGATTCTCTTAAAATGTATACATTATATTTGCTGTATTTCAATGTACAAATAATGTCTCCACTGAAGATATATTTCTCCCACCTAGAATTCTTGAACTATTGTAATGAAAGACAGCTTAGCTATTTAACCATTTTAATGTTTGAGCTTTTGTAGATAATGTCTTATGATGGGATAATAATTATTTATTTTATATTGGGGCAAATTAATATTATGCTTTTTAATTATCATCCCTAGGGTAAAACTACCTTAGCTGTGATTCTGCCATATGGCAGTCTCTTATGTGATGTTCTATGTATTGTATTAACCTTGAAGACTTCCTGCTCCTACCTTAAAGCAGCACACTATGTTCTACCTTATAAACTGTCTTCATCCGACTGGCTGTCTTCGGCGAATACCTTCGGGTACAATTATTCAGGGATCAGTAAATATTTGAAGGTTCTGCCGGTAAGGATACTGAAGAATTTTCAAAATGCTCTAGACAGGAGAAAACAAAGATGTAGCAATATGGTCTCTGGCCACCACTGTTTCAGAGATGGACCTAATCAGACACCTGGGATCAAAGTATGCAACTGAATTACATTGCAATCATTCCTTTAATTTGGAAATGAATTATTATTTTTAAAGTATAAGGAAACTGAAGCAAATTTGCCATGGGTAAGATATAGCTGAGTGTGCTTTGCTTATTTGTGAGATAGCATTGCTTAGCAACCTATCAAGTTGAAACAGTATAGGGTTTCCTGCCTAGGCAGGGGGTTGGACTAGAAGACCTCCAAGGTCCCTTCCAACTCTACTATTGTATTGTATTATAAGTGCAATTATGAGGTAAATAAGGTTGAGAGAATTTGACAATCTTCAGTGTACAATCATTCCAGTTCTGGCTAGTCTTCCTGACTCTCCATATGGAAGCTAGAAGTTAGGGGAAACTCTCAATTGATGCAGTGATGTCCCCAAGGTGAGATTAAAAAAAGTCAAGATGGCAGCCACAAGGGGTTGCTGAAACTCTGCTCATATTTGTATGTTTGTGTCCAATCCATGTAAAAAGCAGACAGAGCTTCAATCTCATAACTGAAGATCTCCCATCTGGTGTTTTGTTGCAAAACATTTTTTTGTTGCATACCCTGATCTTTGCCTCTGTTGCCCCAACTATACAATCCTATTATATAGTGAAAGCAGAAATCCAGTCACTGCAAAGTTCTTGGTCAGAGCTATTTGTCCTAAAACATTAGGACTGTGCAATGTTTGGATTTAGGCCCCAGCATATAGCAGCATAACGTGAAAGCTTAAAGTGCCTATTCCAGTATTACTTTTTTTTTCTCCTGCACATTTTGAAGCCCGAATGAAAAGTGCTGCAAGCCATCTTTTTCAACCTCTTTGGAGAGGACAACTCAAACCTAGCCCTGACTTTTGGATCCATCAGTACCAACCATGCCCTTCTAATTTCCTTTGCATCTCCAGATTCCAGGACTATAGAAAAACCCAGGAGATCCCATCAATTTTAGGTCACAGATTCATAGCTAAGCTTCAGAACTCCAACAGGATTCTTGGAACCCCAGAAGAGTAGTTCCTGGGTCCCATGAGTGAAATGGAGTTGGAGTCTAGGGGTGGTGGGAAGCAAATGGGTGTGTTGCACTTAAACTGTGTGTAAAATTCTGTATCCTTTATTTGTCTTGTATATATACATGTGTACCTATTCCCTCTTTTGTGTGTGGATTGGGTGGATATTTTATATATGCATTTTGTGAAGGTAATCCATTTGCCTTTTATGAACTAGATTGCTTTCAATAGTCTAGTAAGTAAAAAAAACTGTGTGTTTAGTAGTAGCACCGTGGCCACCTATCCCTTATATGTAGGTAGGGATTTTCTTTCGCTATTCTTTATTTGAGGTTTGTGGATTTGTTGACCTCATCACTTTGTTTTGAAGAAATTACTATATCCATGTATCTCTAGAGTTTACAACACTTTGTCATAATTACAGACATGAGTAACAACTAGCTGGCTAATGTTTTTTTGGGATGGGGAAATCTCCTGCACATGCATTACGTAAATTGTACTGAAGACTGCAATTCCTAGCACAATTTTTAAAGACCACTTTCAGTGGAATCAGGGTAGCGTAATTTCATAGGAATCAATAATACTAATAAATAGGAGTTTGGGATTAGAAAAAGGATGCTGAAGTACACTTTGTATTCCTCAACAGTTTTTGTTGTTATTTTTGATATAGGTGAACTATAGACCACCATCTGTAATGGGAATTGCTGTTCCACTCACAGATAATATTTATAATGCAGATCCAAGTAAACCTAGATTGAGAGATCATTTTGAAGGATCAAAAGTAAGTTTTGGATATTAATCATTTTTGTCATTTGAATGCCATGATTTTTAAGACTTAAATAAACTTAAAATACTTTGCTTCTATGCTTTTTTTCCATGTACAATGTTAATATACAAGTGTATTCATAAATTACAAGTCACTTTTAAGAATGAAAAGAAGTTGCAAATCCCTTTCCATTCCCACTCTACTATTTAGGAGCCTACATGTGAGCAAATGATAGTCAAAAATGTCACTGACTTAAAAACCAGATCACTGTTCAGTCTTAGATCAATAGATATCTTTTCCACAGGCCTCTGGAAAGTACAAACAGTGTGCTAACAAATCAAGCCGAGCTGAGTGCAGTTGTACTGATAATATGAAGCTGTCATTTTCTGTTGCCTTTTCTGACTGTAAAGAGAAGGTAAGCTTTAACTGCCGCCTACTTAATGTGTTTGGAAAGGGCTTCATTCTCGAAATAATTTTGGGAGATAGGGACTGGATTTACAAAGACACAGTAACACTCAGAAACAAATACAATCAACTATGTCATATTTAATTAGCAGTATTTTTTTTAAAAAAGTGTGAGAGGCACACCTCTCTAAGAAAAGAATTCCAAAAATGGAATGTTCAACTATTTTTTTATCACCCAATACGGATCAAGAAGCCTCTACATAGGTAGTGTGCATCCTTAATACTCTCTGAGCTTGGTTGTTGTTTTGCAGATATTTCATTACTAAACTAGGTAACATCCTCAGTATGCGAAGAATCCCACAGTTTAACCCTGAGCTACAAATATTCTCTTCTTCTAATGCCCAGAAAATTTAATATGCAAACATACCTTTCTTGAAATGACAAACTTGACAAATCTAGCAGACAGCTTTGTCTCCTAAAGGTAGGGATGGGAACTAGAGCAGGGGTTTCCCAACTTGGCACCTTTCTGAATTGTGGACTTCAACTCCCCAACCAGGACTTAATTCCACTAACAGAGATGAAATTATAGGAACCTTGGAGGGAGTGACCATGCCATGTTGGGATTCAACATTATGCAAGCACAAGGAATAGGGGTGGGGGAGCCAAACCAGAGTCTTGGACTTTAAGAAAGCTTATTTGAATAAAGTTAGAGAGAACCTGGGACTCCATGGATAAGAAATCTCAATGGAAAACAACCCAAGAAGCTTGAGAAACTTTAAAAGTGAGCTTATAAAAGGCCAGTCTAGCACAATACCAATGAGGAAGAAAAATAAGAGAACTCAAAAGAAACCAGTTTGGCTGCACAAAGAACTCTCTGATAAACTGAAAGCCAAAAAGGATAAGCATAAAAAGTGGAAAAAGAGCACATAATTAAGGCAAAATATCAACAAATAACCAAAACCTGCAAAGATGAAGTCAGGAAATCTAAGGCTCAAAAGGAACTAAGAGTTGTGACAAATGTCAAAAATAACAAAACGTTTCTCTCAACATTTACAAAGCATGAAAAAAAGTCTAGGAATTGATCCATTAATAGGAGAAAATAGTAAGAAGGTGACAAGCAGCAGAGAGAAAGCAGAACTGCTTAACACAGATTAGGAATGGAAGACAAAATAAGCAAGAAAATGATAAGAGAACACATATCCAGTCTAGATGAGTTCACATCACCAGATGGATTACATCCCAAGGTTCTGAAGGAACTGGCAGATGTGACTGCAAAACCACTGAGCCATATCTTTCAAAGATCCTGGAGACTGGGGAACCACTAGATGACTGCAAAAGAGCTGTTGTAATTCCTATCTTCAAAAAAGGAGGGAGGAAATTGATCCAGGATATTACAGACCTACCAGTCATACATCAATACCTGGGAAGATTCTGGAAAAGATTATCAAGCAATGAATCTACAAACACCCCCTAGAGGCAAGCAAAATCCTAACTAGAAGCCAACATGGGTTTCTTAAAAACAGATCAGATCAGATTATGCCAGATAAATCTTATGCATTCTTTCACAAACTGACAAAATTAGTGGGCCAGCAAAATGCTGAGGATATAGTTTACCTTAACATCAGTAAGACGTTTGGTAAAGGAGACCACAACCTACTACTTGATAAGATAGAAAAATGGGGGTTAGATAGCATCACCATCAGATGGATTCACAACTGACTGACTAACCACTCAATGTGTAGTGGTCCTCAACAGAACTGCATCTACATGGAGGTAAGTATGCAGTGGGGTACCCCAAGGCTCTGTTGTAGGCCAGTACTCTTCAACATCTTCATCAATGATTTAGATGAAGGGATAGAAAGGGAATCACTGGGAGTCCTGTCTGAAGATCTGATTATGGATTGACTATTGGCGTCTAGAGCAGACGTAGCATTTTACAGCCCCCAGGCTACATCCAGCCCTTTGGCTGTCCCTGTCTGGCTCATGTAAGGTTAATCAGTAATTAAAAATCAAATGTAATAAGCATGCCACGGGGGGGAGGGGGGAGAGATGAGTCAAGTCCAGCTCTTGCCCAGTCACTGTAGGCTCCTTCAGTCAGCTGGCAGTCACAGGACGGCAAGAACGCAAATGACTTTTCTGCACCTGTGCAGCACTTCACCCCTCACCTGGAACGGCCTAAGGAATGAGGTGGTGGTGCTGGTGGCAGTGGTCATTGCGTGAGGGCTTGGGCTCAGCCACCCACTGCTGCCTGGGTTGAAGGATGGCTTTCTGGGTGAGTGGGCAGAGTAAAGCCAGAAGTTATTGGTTTGGTCCTCCACAACAATCCCAGTTTCTCAAATGGCCCCTTGGGAAAATTAATTGCCCATTCCTCCCCTGTAAGACATCTGTGGGTGGGAGAAGAAGATGCAAAATAATACACAAAGTATCTCTTCTTAAATCACTTTCTCTAACTTCTTATCTTTCAAATGGAAAAAAATATTCTCAAAACAAAACTCCCACTGACACTTGACTTGAATTAGGCAACTTTAAGTAGGTTTTTGTAGACCCTATGTTGTCTGAATGCTATCTCATTCAAAACCGTGCACTACATTGGTAACATTATATAAAATGATTTTAACATCTCTGTCTCTATGGTACATTTGTCTTTAGGCGCTGCGGATGAAATTTCCAGTAGTAAACCTTCCTCTCTATTTTGTTGTGGAAGATGAGGGTTATCTTGTTAATCTGACATCTCCTTATTTTGTCACCATAAACGAAGTAAACAATAGAACAAACTGGATAATTTCAGGTAATGTTGCAGAAAATAACAGGCCTTAGACGTCTCAAGGAGAAGTTTATTTGGCAGCCAGGTTCAGAAAAGCTAGTCAAAGGCTAGCATGTAATTTCTAAACAACTCTTCTAATAGAAGCACACATTCTTATACTTTGTCAAAAGTAGCACAACACGGAAATACTTAACCCATTTCTGATTGGTTACCTTGAGGAAAGAGGCCTTATAAGCAGATACTGTCTTGCTTCCACTTTTGTCTGGACTGCAGGTATGGAGCTCTAGTCTCATAATGGCTACATGGCTTTAGCTGAACTTTGAGGTTTTGTGAGAACTTTAACTGAACTCTGCGGCTAAGCTTCATACTTCCTGTTCTTTTGCGAGCTCCAAACTCTGTCTTTTACTTTATAATAACAACATGAAAGGGTCCCCGAGAGGCTATCCAGCCTGACCCCGTATGATCACTCCAGTGACGTGCAGTGAGGTTTATGGCTGGTGAGGCTGGTGACATCATCAAACCGCGTGGTTGCTCCGATCACACGGGCACAGCCCGACTGGAGAAGTTTCTCTTCTCAGAAATGTCAGAAAGGGACAGGCAGGCTGCCACAGCTCCACTGAGAAGACATTTCTGAGAAGAGAAACTTCTCCTTTCTCCTCCTCCCTCCCCACTCCCTTCTAGCACTGATGATATCATGTTACCTAGGCATTTTTTGCATCGGGCGAGCCCGGGATCCTTGCAAGAGGAATGGGATCACATGTGCAGGAGGCTCCTCAACGCCAGCCTCAGATTAGTGCAGCCGCAGTCCCCTTCCCCTGCACATGTGGTCCCATTCCCCTCCTTCTAGAGCCAACATGAAGGGGACCGCGGCTGCGCTGATCTGAGGCTGACACTGAGGAGCCTCCTGCACACGTGATCCCATTCCTCGCCCGATGCAAAAAATGCCTAGGTAACATGATATCATCAGTGCTAGAAGGGGGGGGGGGTGAAAGGAGAAGTTTCTCTTCTCAGAAATGTCTTCTCAGTGGAGCTGTGGCAGCCTGCCTGTCCCTTTCTGACATTTCTGAGAAGAGAAACTTCTCCTTTCTCCTCCTCCCCCTCCCCACTCCCTTCTAGCACTGATGATGTTACCTAGGCATTTTTTGCATCGGGTGAGCCCAGGATGCTTGCAATGGGAATGGGACCACGTGTGCAGGAGGCTCGGAAGCGCCAGCCTCAGATCAGCGTGAGCCGCGGTCCCCTTCCCCTGCACACATGGTCCCATTCCCCTTGCAAGGATACCGGGCTCGCCCAATGCAAAAAATGGCGAGATCGGTGCACTTGGGGCTGATGCTGCAATGTCCAGGGAGGCTAAACCAAGCCGCGCGCCTCTCCCAGCCACTTTTGCGGCTTCCCAGAGTAATTTGTTTTTAATTTTCATGATTAGAGTGGTGAGGCTCTGCCTTCCCTGCCTCCCCTGACTGCACATCACTGGATCACTCTTAATGCCCAAATCTCACTTTAAGTCCTATTTTATTCCCCGCTTCTATACTCTATTTTTAGCTATAATTGAGTCTAGTCTACTACAGAGCTTTAAATCAATAATGCAAGCATATAATCTTTGGCATAACATACTTAATGCAAAATAATGATATATAGCAGCGAGAAAGAAAAAGACAAGTAATACATATGGAATAGCTCTTAGGGCTTATCCTCTGAAGGCACTCTCTCCAGTCTCCAGGGTGCAAGTTGAACATATGTACCTGTGTCTGAAATCTCATCCTTATCATAGGGATATGGGGCAATCCTATGGTCAATAAGGCTTTCCATCAAAACTAATTCTTTTTCAACCTCTATTTCCTTTACTGACCTCATAACTAGTTTTCTGAGTATCACGCAAGGAAGAAAGGCTAGGCTTGCAATCCCACATAACAGTAGAAATAGCATTTGTTTAATCCAACCAGTCCCAGGTAACCAAGAGAACTATGCATCTGCCCCTTGCAGCCTCTGTCCAATCTTGGATGCCCGGTCCCGCAAATCTTTGGCTATTTCTTGGACCACACCTGATTTATTCATATAGAAACAGCAGTCTTCTCCCAGGAATACACACAGCCCACCTTTCTCAGCAGTTAAGAGGTCTATGGCATGCCGGTTTTGAAAAACCACTGCTGCCAAGGAGTCTATTTGATCTTAGACCTCAACCAAGGTGCCAGCAATTTGGCTTAGGCTTTCTTGGAATTCCTCAGTGCCTAAACTGTATTATGGAGTGTGTCATTCCACCTGCACCTGTTCCAACTGCTGTCCCTATTCCCAGGATTACTAACAGTGGGATTACTAGTGGCACTCTTTTCTGAATATGCCCCATGAGAGGAACAGGTAGAGTTTGTTCCCCACTGACAACATTCTTCTTGGGGAAGAGGTGTTCCCCCCACATAAGAAAAATACCCCATTTTCTCCTAGACACACAGCTATGTTCATAGAAAAGGTATGAAAAGTTCTTTTCATTAATCCATACCCCCAAGGTTCCTGCCACGAACATGCCACTCAATGGTTGTAATGGAACTTCTTGCTTAGGGTCCTTTTGCTTATCCCTGAGAACTGATCCTTCAAAGAGATAATGAGTACTGGTGTTTCCAGGGGGAAAGTGAAAACATAATCCTGTGACGGATTGAATCGAGAGCCAAATTGGGAATCAGGGTGGCTGAAATGGCCTTGGGCATTTTTCAGTTGTCAAATTCTCTCCCCATCTGCTAATGATGAAAGGTGGCGGAAGCGAAAAGGTGACCTTCTGTTGGAAGAGGTTGTGGGCAGAAGGAGAAATACTGTGGGTTAGTTTTACATCCATAAGTGTCTCTCTAGGGTTAAGGTATAATTCTGATATACATTGCTCTTCAGCCAATATCCCTACAGGAATGTCAGGTTCCTGATATTCATTTGACATAGGTTCTCAACATCCCCAGATCATCCCTCAAGGGCAAGGGGGATCACTGGGGCATTCTCACAACATTGGGAACTACTGTTCAGGATGTTATCACTCAGCAGGCCCTTTGCCAATAACAGGCAAAGCCACAAAATACCACATAATTGTCCTTTACACAGAACCTACCCAATCACAATTATCTTAATCTACAAAATCACTACATCAGGAAGAAGGTTGCGGTTATATGTGACTTGGGAAAGGGCAATATCAATCTTAGGTGTTCCACAAAACCAACCCCTATTTGTAACATACAATGTCCACAGACCTAGGACTAATATAGCACTACAGAGAGCCCACTCCCAGGTTTCCTCAAACATAGGTGTCTCCAGGGGTTTCGTACTGCTCTCTGCCACAATCAATGATTTTTGACTTGGCACCTGCCTTTCTGGGGAGTGGGCGACTCCAGAAGAATGAATATCCAATACAGCAATTCACAATAAGGGCAAGCACACTCACTAAAGCAATGCAAAGTGCAGTTATGGCTATGTATGCTCGACTTTCCATCCTCTGACAGGTGCCCAGAGATTCTAATACATCTTATATCTAATAAACAGAATGTTGCCTTCCTCCTCCAAATCTTCAGCCATAGGTAGAGGAGTCAGATTCCAGGGGTGACGCCAGTAAGGCCTCTTCTGCCCCGTAAGTAGTTTACCCATTGCCGGTAACACAGTTATAGGGGGCGCTTCTTCAAGCGTACCACTAAAGGACGGGCTTTGTCCCGCTCTGTCTCCCAATACTGATCAGTAGCTGGCTTAACTCGAGTACACTGAATCCAAAACTTGGATTCCAACACTCTTACTGCAGGTGGAGAACACATGACCACAGTATAGGGGCTCTTCCACCTGGGTTTCAAGTTCTTTCCTTTCCAGTGTTTTACCCATACTCTGTCCCCCACCTGAATATTATGAGCAGAGGTGTTCAGAAATGGTGGACTAAGGGACACACAGTATTTTTGGATTTCTTGTATTTGATTATTTAATTCTCCCACCATTTGATTCACCCATGAGGTCCCTATTTGACCTAGGTCCCCTACGTGATTTTTCAAGTTAGCACTTATAACCGGGGGTCTTCCAAATATCATTTCCAAAGGAGATAACCTAATTCCCTTTCATGGAGTGCATGCACAGAGCAAAGTGCCAGCGGCAAGGCATCCACCCATTTAAAGTGGGTTTCAAGGCACACCTTGGTTATCTTTTCTTTAACATTGCAGTTCGCACGTTCAGCGTGACCCCCACTTTGGGGGGTGCAGGGAACAATGAAGTCTCCAGTGGGTCCCTAAGGATTTTGCTAGCCTTTGAATTACTTGATGCACAAACTCAGGCCCATTGTGCTCCATATCAGGGCACAATGTTTTAAGTAGGATTCTAGCTACTTCGCATGCCTGCTTTGCCTTGGTGGGAAAACATTCAGGCCATCCAGTATAATTACACACTATGACTAGCATTGCCTTATACAGCCCACACTTGGGCATGTGTGTGAAATCAATAATTAATGAATCCATAGGGTAATATCCCTTGAGCTGACTTCCTGGCGGAAGACTAGGTCCTTGTCTTGGAATAACTTGAGCACATGTATTACATCTCTCAGTTGCATGGGCACATAGTGAGTGAAGGCAATTGATGTACATGATATGCTAAAAGGCTTTTGCAAATGCATTCTTGTCCATGTGACTTGTTGAGTGAGAGTCTATTACTACTGGCCAGGCTAAATTTTCTGGTACATAAATTATTCCATCTGGGAGTATATACCATTCTCCCTGCTTATGTCCCTTCAAATCTACAGTTGCCTAGAGTTCCTTTGCTTTAGAATATCTGGGGCTCAGTCCCCTTTGCATTTCCAATAAGCTGTCATGTCAGGGTGGCTCTGATCATCTCGGGTTGCTGACAGCTTTGCTTTTCTGTCAGCTGCTCTTCCCTTTTCTGCTGGATCCGAGCATCCAGCTTGGAGATTGTGCAGATCCCCCATATGAGATCTTTAATTCCCCCGGGCAAGCACACTAGTTGCTCTTTGTTTCTAATACTCCACAAATTGCATGACTAATAAATATAGTAATTGGCTGCCCACAAGTCAATTTATTAGCTTCCTTGATCAGAAGAGCAGTTGCGGCCAGGATTTTAAGGCAATGCCGCTCCCTTTTTTTGCTACTTCATCATTGTTTTGACAAATGGGTTGTTGCCACTTCCCTTTTCTTGAGTCAAGAAAGTTTTCTCAAGATTGGGAAGTTCCTTAACATGAGCTTGAGGCAATGCTTACTTTAAAATCTCAAATGCCTGTTTTGTGCATAACAGAGACAGGCTGGAGCAACCTGATTAACAATGGCATATGTGCTTTTTTCCAGCATGTATCAAGTGACAAAATCAGTGAGTATTTTCTTTCAAAATAGCCCCATGAGCATGTAAAACTCTAAATGCATATTTTCTGTCTGTGTAGACATTAACCACCTTCCCTTTTGCTAACTGGAGAGCTCTTCCTCTGACTGGGAGTGGGATTCTAACTACTGACCCCTCCTCGACAATTCTTCCGGCAGTTACCCTGGCCTCCTGCTTTTCCTGTCTAAGGGCTTCGGCGAGAAAAACGACATTTCTTCTTGCCCTTTGAATTCCCTTCTTCTCTGAGATTTTGAGCCCACTTAATATACGCTTTGTATTCTCATTCCACAAGTTCAGAGATGCCTTTCCTGGCCCCCCTTTTTGTCTTCTGTAATTTTTACCCTAATGTCATCTGCAGAATGACCAATGAAGATCATATTGACCATTCTCTTATTTTCTTCAACCTCAGGATCTAATGTAGTATATTGCCTAAAGGTTTGATAAATGCATTCTAGGAATTCCCCTGAATTTTCATCCTTTTTTCTGTTGAATTTGATAAGTTCCTACCTTTTGTTTGAGTCCTAACAAAACTAAGGTCCAATACTTTTGCAGATGAATGGACTAAGGTTCCCAATCTGGTTCCTCCTCTTTTCTTTTCTTTTTGTAAAACAAAAACAAAAAGCACACTTAAACACATCAACAAAGACAAACACGCAAGTCAAAACAACACAGCAGCTAAATGTTTCATTGAGACTCTCCTTTTCTTTTTTCTTTTTTCTTTTTTTTTCTCCTTGAGGCTTGTTACCCATCCAGGTAACTGACTATATCTCAGGGGGTTTTTTTCTAAGAGTGTTGTATTCTGTCTACCCAGGACTACACACCTTACAACTCTTTTTCTTCTTCTTTGTTCTGGGGTGTTCAGTGTCTTCTCTTTTCTAATTTTTTTTATCTCCCCACAAGCGCTGGCATATTTTTAAAGATCCAAAGTTTTCTGTATCTATCTTTTGACCTCCCTACAAGTGTTGGCCTATTTTTAAAGATCAAGATGTATAGAGTAACATGTATTGAAGAAGTGTTCGAGGAACGCTTCCTTCACCACCCATGTTCTATTTCTAAGACACTGTCACCGATCTGGGGTGCTGGAGTATCACAGTCGCCTTCAGGAACTGCAGTGACTTAACCTCCCACACAATTCTAGGATCTTGTTAGGACGTGCCAGTCCCAGATCCCAGGGGGGTGATCAGGCCCCCTCTTCCACTCTCAACCGAGTGAGTTTACAATTCCCACAATACCTGCCTGCAGGCGTCTTCTTCTTCTCAGCCAGTGTAATTTATTGACTTGTCCTCATCCCGGTCCAGTTCTTGGATCAGTAGCGTCCACCGGATGGCCAAGGGAGATCATCTACCTCCTCCCAGAGAAACTCTCTGTTGACGCCTGAAGGTTGGGCAACACGGCCTCGATTGGGCCATCTCTGCCATCCTCAGTGAAATACCGCTCTAAGTCCTGCCATGGTCACCACAATTGTTGCAGAAAATAACAGGGCTTAGACGTTTAAGGATCAAGGAGAAGTTTATTTGGCAACCAGGTTCAAAAAGGTAGTCAAAGGCCAGCATGTAACTTCTGAACAACTCTTCTAATGGAAGCACACATTCTTATACTTTGTCAAAAGCAGCACAACACGGAAATACTTAACCCATTTCTGATTGGTTACCTTGAGGAAAGAGGCCTTATAAGCAGATACTGTCTTGCTTCCCCTTTTGTCTGGGCCGCAGGTATGGAGCTCAAGTCTCATAATGGCTACGTGGCTTTGTAAGAACTTTAGCTGAACTCTGTGGTTTTGTGAGAACTTTAACTGAACTCTGCGGCTAGGCTTCATACTTCCTGTTCTTTTACAAGTTTCAAACTCCGTCTTTTACTTTATAATAACAAGACGAAAGCCTCCCCAAGAGGCTATCCAGCCTGACCCCGTATGATCACTCTTAATGTCCAAATCTCACTTTACGTCCTATTTTAGTAAGAAGCAGACTGCTAGGGTTCAGAAGGAATCTTTCTGAGAAATTCTGTTCAAAATGTTTGTGTTGCCATGTTCTTTTGTAGGAAGTTAGGACCCCTCCCCTCCCCTAGGAAAATGAAATATCCTGGGAAATATTGAAAAGGCAGAATATTATATTTCACTGGATGCAAAAAGCTAGAAACATGTTTTTAAAGACAAAGTAGCTCCTTGCAGCTTCCTGACCCCCCTTTTCTCAATGAGCGATTAAAGCCTGGGCTAGTCTACTCAACATAACAAAGATAGGATTAGCTTTCTACAGAAACTCACCACATGGCATATGGGAACTCAACCAAGCTTGGGACTCAAAAAGACACACAATCTACAAAGTTAGCTAAGACCCCCACCCCTGGGAGTCTGACAACCAATCAGAATCCATTCTTATCCAGGAACAGGAAACATAGAGGTGGGGCCGAACAGAGTATAAAAAACCCAGGAACTCTCAGCAAAGCCCTTTCCCCCGTTCTTTTCTTCTTCACCCAACATCTGGAAGCATGTGATCTCCCTTTTCTGTTCAGGAGTTCAAGCCATGTGATCATGTCCACCATTAAACCATCTTTCCAAGCAGCTTCATGTTTCCAGTGTCTTTTTCCCCACTTGGATCTGAACCCACAAGGACATTTCTTCCAACAATTTAATGCTCTCTTCCTTGCCAAACCTACAATAACTTAAAATGAAAAATATTGTTTTCCAGATCTATCCACTTTCATTTTCATTTTCACTATTCTTGAAAAGTTTCTACTCATGATAAAGAGTTTTGATGATACTTTGCTTTACCAAGTTTTAAGTTTGCCCTTTCATCATAAGTTATCATGATAACAAAAAATCTGCTGCAGATAGATCTCCATTTCTGATTTCTAATCTAAATTTTTAGTTTTTGCTAAAGGATATCTTTATTCAAAGCATTGGCTAATCACCATTTATGTAAGATTCATTTATTACTGGAATGCATAGTCAGACAATGTGTAGAACTATTACTCAAAAACTATTTTAAATATTTTTTCAGGTACCAATGAAACATTAAGTTTGTTAAAACTAAGGACATACTTGGAGAAGAAGATCAAAAGCAAGTTGTATAATCCAGATGGGCTAACTATATCAATAACTGTAAGCTTCTGATAAAATACGTATTTTGAATAGAAAGCCAAAAGTGTTGCCACAATCTGGCACACCATATTTTGAATCCTATCCCACCCTGTTTTAGGAATACCATACCTTGGCTCCAAATTTCTGAATGATCATAAGAGAGCAGCGAGATGGTACATGTCAAGTAGCTATCATCCAGGTTTTTGCAGCCCAAATAGAAACTACATTTGTAAAAAAAACCTTCCCTCCCCCCATGGAACTCAAAGAAGTGCCTGACACAAAACAAATCCAACAAGGCAAGCAGGTTGAAAAGAGCCTTTAATACCTACCGTCTGGGAGAAATGTGAATGTCATTGGCATCACAAGACACAGATAGGTTAAAGCTTTCTTCCTTGGTCTTGATTTTGGTCAAAACGACCAATCAAACAATTGGCAATCTTAACTCTAGAGAAAAAATCTTTGTTTTCACATCAAAGGGGGAATTTTTTCCATCCTAATGTTAATTATTACCCTAATGGTGTATCTTAAATTGAATACCTGTATTTCAAGAAAAAAAAATCAGATTTGCTAAAATTGCATGATTTTGCTATCTATGATTTGTTGAATGAACATTAATTAGTATACACATTGCATTAAATAATTCAGTACAAATATTTGCAGATTGTTCTCCAATTTTAGTTGTTTCCCAATGCAAAAAAACCCCTCAATCATGATATTCATTTTCATGAATATTCAGAGAAGGCAGAATCGGTCTAGATCAGTGGTGAAATCTATTTTTTTTATTAATGGTTCTATGGGTGTGGCTTGTGGTGTGGTGGGATCATGTGACTGGGTGGGCGTGGCTATGTAGTCATGTTACTGGAGCAGGGGTGGGTTCCTGCCATTTCTAACCTCTTCTATAGAAGAGGTTCCACAAATCTACTGTGCCATTTTGAACCGGTTCCAGCTCCCTCCCCCCGCCCATCCACCGCTCACTGATTGGCTGGTTCACCAATCGCCCCACCCACCTCTAAGAGTTCTGTTTAAACCTTAAAGTCTTAAAGCTCTCAAGTTTGAACATCCCTGGGTTTTTTTTTCGAAAGGGTTAGGAGTGCAAGGATCTTTCAACTTGACAGCTTTAAGAATTGCGTGCTTCAAATGCCAGAGTTTCTGAGCCAACATTTTGGTTGCTAAGCAAGAGCGTTGTGAGAGAGTTTCACCACATTTTACAAGTTGGCCACGCCCACCCAGTCACATGACTGCCAAGCCACTCCCAGTTGGTCACATGACTGCCAAGCCACTCCCAGTTGGTCACATGGCTGGCAAGCCACTCCCACCCAGTCACATGGCTGGCAAGCCACTCCCACCCACAAAGCAGGCCACACCTGCAGAAGACTTTCTAAAAAAATTTGAAACCCACCACTGAACTGGAGGCTCAAAAGACAGAAACTAACGATGTCCTGCTGGAACAGCGTTGGTCCCTTCCAGCCCTGGATTATCCACTGAAGCTGCGTCTAGTGCCAGGTTTGTAGTCCTTCTTTAATCTCCTTTTTTCCTCTCTCCCTCCCTCCCTCTCTCCCTCCCTTTCTTTTTTCTTTCTTTTTCTTTCTTTCTGTCTCCCTTCTTCTTTCTTTCTCTTTCTTTCTTTCTTTCTCAGCACCCCTCCCCCCCCATTTTTGGCCTAGCAGGTCCAAAGATCAGCTGTGCAACGTATGATCGTCAGAACTTTTTTTTTACTTTTTAAAGTATTTTTTTTACTACCAGTTCTGCGAACCATCCCGAACCGTTAGCATTTCACGCCTCACCTAGATAGACAGTCAATAGATGATAAATGTAGTTTAACTTAAATCCCTATCTATCTGTCCAAATAAAGACACCTATCTAAAACCAATCAAGTTATTTAGGGCAGCAAATCCCACTTTGCAAATAAAGTAAAATAGTAATAGAGAAAACAATTCATTTCCATTCAGGTCCCAGAGATGCTTTTCCAAAAGGAAGTTGAACTTTCTTGGGTTTTTTTTCTTCAAAATGTTTTCCTTTTTATCCAAGAAGCTTTTTCAATTCTGTTTGAATGATGGAGAATGGGTTTTCAAAGAAAAAAAACAAGAAAGTCCATTTGTCTTTTGGAAAAACACCTTTGGGACAACCATAACCTGGATAACTGAAAATTCCCACATACATTTAAATTCATATCCTTCAAGATGACCTTCGAAATAACATTAATTTTAGCAGATTAAGCAATGCCAGAAAATCTATTTGTAGTAAAAGAAATATTATTATGCACTAATAAAAAATAATGTTTCTTTTTAACAGGGATCTGAACTTTTCCATTTCAGAGTATCCACTATTCCCAGAGTCTCCTTTTGCAATTTATTTGATGAATTTCAGGTATATTTTTCACAGTATTGAAATATAGAAGACTATGAAACAAATTTCAAATACATAGAATAATTACATTATTCTAGGGGTATCGCCAAGCCACGTGTTTGCCGCCACCTGGCTCCCGTGGCTTGGCGATATCGAAATGCTAGTGAATGGCGCTCTGCACGGCTGGAGAGAGGGTTTGCTTGAGCGGCTGTTCTGCTCTCGCTCACGCGCCTCCCAGCTCATGATGCCCTGGCCCAGCTCTCGCTGCAGAGCCAGGGCACCTCCACTGCCGCCGCCACCGCCATCCCACCATGGCTTTTTCGGAGGCTTCCAAACCGAGCCTCCCAGAAGTGGCCGCTCTGGGCGTATGCTCTATGGTTGTACACTCTGCAAGCAGCTAGCCCACAACCATAGAGCGTACGCCCAGATCGGCCACTGCCGGAAGACTCGGTTTGGAAGCCGCCGAAAAAGCCATGATAAGATGGCAGTGGTGGTGGCGGCAGTGGCAGTGAAGGTGCTCTGGCTCTGCAGGGAGAGCTGGGCCACAGCATCATGAGGCTGGGAGGCGCATGAGCAAGAGCAGAAGAGCCGCTCATTCAACCCACCTCTCCAGCCATGCAGAGCGCCATTCACTGGCATTTCGAAGGTGCAGAGCTGCAGGAGGCGGGTGGCGGCGAACAAACGCTCACACGACTTGGCGATACCCCTAGGTCAGTGAATGATGCTTTGCTCGGCTGGAAAGGGGTTTTTCCGGGTGGCTGCTCAAGAGCGTGGTCGCTTCATGGCTGTAGTGTTGCACTGCTGCAACAGCGCAACACAGCCATTTGCCCATGAGGCTGTGCCCGGCTCTTTGGGAGCCCGCTCGCAAGAGAGCAGCTGCCCAGCAACCCCCTCTCAGCTGGGCTCAGCACTGCTCACCAACCTAGCGGTATCCCGGAGGCACCAAGCAATGCAATCACCTTTGCCCCCCCTCCCCGGTTCCTGTGGCTTGGCACCTTCGGGATACCGCTAGGTTGGTGTGTGGTACTCTGCCTGGCCGGAGGTAGTGGGTTGTCCAGGGGGCTTATTTGCAGGGGAAAGCTTATATTTTTGCCCATCAGAAAAATGTGGCATGGCCTTATTATCAGGACATGTCGTAATTTCGGGGAAACACGGTACCTATTTGGCCAAACCAGTCCAAACTGGTAAGAACCCACCTCTAGTTCACTCCCCTCTTCTTTGTGACATCCTCTCAGATATTGGAAGATTGCTATCATGTTATCCTTAGTCCTGCTCCTTTTTAGACTAGATCAGTGGTCAGCTCTTTACACATTTTAATGCGGCTCTTCTGTGTGCCGGGCGCCCGCTCCCCTCCCTCCTCTCGGGCACTTCAAAACAAGCGCCCCTTTCCCTTTTTTCTTTTCGACCCACAATGATTAGGGAGGATCCTGAAGTCGGGCGGGGACGAGAAGCAAGGAGGAAGAAAAAGAAACGGAGGCTAAGGAGCTTCCCCCCCGCCCCCTCCTAGCAAAATTCTAACTGGGGAGCCGGGCGGGCAGTAGCAAATTAGCCGATCACGGCTCCCCGGTTAGATTTTTGCTGGGAGGGGGCGGGGGGGAAGCTCCTTGGCCTCCGTCTCTTTTTCTCCCTCCTCACTTCTTGGGGCTCCACCAATGGGGGAGCAAGGCCCGCCCAGCGCCAGGCTTTGGGCTAACACAGAGGTCTGCAAAGTTGGCTGTTTTAAGACTGGTGGACTTCAATTCTCAGAATTCTGGGAGTTGAAGTCCACGAGTCTTAAGAGCCAATTTTACAGATCCCTGGGCTAATATGATTGATGCCCTTGGTGGACTTCAATTCTCAGAATTCTGGGAGTTGAAGTCCACAAGTCTTCAAGCTGTCAGGTTTGAAGACCCTGGTTTTTTTTTCTAAAGGGTTGGGGGTGCGAGGGTCTTGCAACTTGACAGCTTTAAGACTTGCATGCTTCAATGCCAGAGTTCCTGAGCCAACATGACTGGAGGAGGAATTCTGGGAGTTGAAGTCCACAAGTCTTAAAGCTGTCAGGTTTGAAGACCCCTGGGGGTTTTTTTCTAAAAAGTTAGGGGTGCGAGGGTCTTGCAACTTGACAGCTTTAAGACTTGCGTGCTTCAAATGCCAGAGTTTATTGAAACTAAAAACAGTGTACCATCCTATGTATTTTCGGTTTTAAAAATGTGGCTCTCAAAATAAATTTCAATCGTGGTTTTGGCGAGATTTGGCTCAGTTGAAAAAAAAGGTTGCCCACCACTGGACTAGATATACCCAACAACAATTCATCATATGTTTCAGCTTCCAGCTCCCTAATCATCTTTGTTGTTCTTCTTTACTCACTTGCTAGAGTCTCAGTATCATTTTATATTGCAGGGACCAGAACTGGATGCAGTATTCCAAGTCTGGTCTTACCAACGCAGTATATAGCACTACTAATAGTTCGTGTGGTGATAATCCTCTGTTGATTCAGACTAGGACTGCAGTGGCTTTTTTGGCAGCTGCAGCACACTGGTGGCTCATATTTAAGTGGTTGTCCACTAGGACTCCTAGATGCCTCTCACAGTTATACTGTTGAGCCAGGTACCATCTATTCTATCCATTTGGTTTTTCTTACTCAAGTATAAAACCTTACAGTACTTTTCTCACCATTGAATTGCATTTTGTTGGATAGGGCCCAGTGTTCAGGTCTTGGCTATTTCCCGTAGTTTGCTGCAAATTTGATGAGTTCCCTTTCTATTCCCTAATCTAAACTGTTTATGAAGAGGTTGAAGAGCATTGGGCCTAAGATAGAATCTTGGGGTACCCTCATTTATACTTCCCTCCATGTAGACATAGTTCCATTGAGAACTATAATGGTTGTCCCTATTTGTCTCTTTCTAGAATTTAAGCAAGTTAAGCAAATATACCATTAAGTAATACAAATATAACGTTACAAGACTTTGACACTGATTGACTGATTTATTGATATTCATCCATTTATTCAGTTCTTATAATATACATATAACCTCAGATTACAACTGTAGTGGAACTTGTCCATCACTATCGTAACTTATGCTGGGTATAAAATAATTGGTTACATGACCTTTTATAAAATGGTTACAAAATGTGTTCATGTGACCACAGAACATTGCAAATTGCCATAGAGTGTGGTCAGGTGACCACAGGGATACAACTACAGGATCTTCGAATTCAGGTCATAAGTACCACCACTACCCAGGTAGGCCCATCAGAACATCGAACTGTCACTAATTGGTCATAAGTCAAGGATTACGGTACCTGTACTGTATTTTAAAACTTTGAATAGTCCTAAAATGGAAATGTAGCTGCTCTTTCTGCTTCTTTAATGTAATAAATTTTCAAATCTGTATTTAAACTTGCAATGCTAGACTTGGCTTCAAAGGTACATTTACTAATGTAAACTTAAGTTATCTATCTCAAGATACACCTTTTAAAGTAGTATGACATTTCAGTTTACCGGGATATATTTTTATTGCAGATTTATGTTGATGATCCACCACTGGCTTTTCCTGGACAATATCTCATCACTACAGTTGTAGCTGTGTCAATAGGAGGGATTCTCTTTATAGCTTTTCTTCTGCACATGTATGAAATCCAGATAATAACTTTTTTAAAAAGAAAGAAAACCAGAAACAAAGTAGAATCAAAAACTTCAGTTGCCAGTGAAGCATCATATGAAAGCAACAAATCATAATTGTTAATTATGGCACAATGTTCTCACTGCCATGCCAGTATGTGGCTATTTTGGTCTAATTTGGCCCACAAAAATTGAAAGGATTTGTTAGGGTTTTTTTCTTGTTAGATAACAAAAAGAATATTCTTTGATTTCTAAATATGACATTATTCTAGCTGCTGTTGCCATGCACTTTTTAGCTTTTGAGTGAGGAAGCTAGTTATGTATGCATTTATTTTTGCCAAAGTGTAGACTGATGTTCAGAAAATGTCATTCAACAGTATATAATAACTTAATTAACATGTAATAGAAAAGAGTTATTAAATATATATCCATTCTAACTCTGTATTTATTAAGTACCAGTTATTTTTGATTAAAAGCTCTGTAAGTCAAATCTAGCAGTTATTGTCATTTATGTTAATACATTGCAAAAAAAAAGTAACTAAACAAAGTTAAGAACAAACAAGATTAAAAACAAATAAATTTAAAAACAAAATTATGAATGCATTATAATGTATTTTACTGTAGCGAGAAATTCCCTAATTATGAGGCTGATAAAATATAAATGAGAATATACATTACACTGAACATTTTTAAATTTTAAGAAGTTATTCAGAGATAATTTCAAAGGAAAACAAAAGTATATATAGCAAAAAAGAAAGAAAAAGAGCCATGATAGCGTAGTGGTTAGAATGTAGTATTGCTGGCTAGTTCCGAGATCAGTAAAAAGAGGACCCAGATTGTTGGAGGCAACATGATGACCCTCAAAACACTTAGCGAGGGCTGTAAAAAACACTGTGAAACAGTATATAAGTCTAACTGTTATTGCATTTGCTTAAAAAATCCACCAACTACTGTTACATATGTGCTTTATACTTCCAGGAATTTGAAACAAAGGGCAAAGATTCAAAATATTATTTTTTAAAAATAATGTCCCCACAGATTAATATGGTTGGTTCATTGCCATACAGCATGAGAAAAAGATGTATGATATAAAATGGAATCTGAAATAAAAATGAGGAGTATAACAATATTCCTGTTTAAGGATTCAATGCAATACTTTGTTCTATTCCTCTCGCTTCCTTCTCTCAAAGTGATTCCCAAACTATCCGTGAGTTGAGGTGTAGTCATTCGGCTAAAAAGGAAGCATTACAGTTTGCTTGACCTATGGATATAATGCAAAACTTAGGATTTCCCCCAAATAAGTTTATTTTTCACTGGGCTCCATTTAGCCTACCATGCAGTATATCACGTGAGTTTCTCACTGGAATGATTTTTTTTGTATTATTACCCAAAACTAATCAGTAAAGACTAGTATATGTATAACATCAATACAGGATCTATCCCACCTAAATTTTACAAGCATAGCCATTAAAAAGGCAGTGAAAAAGGCCTGGAAAAAAGCAGAACTATCAAAACATGGAATGTTCAGAGATGATCTTCATTAGTCTTTACTAAAAGAAGACCAATTCAAGTGCACACCAAAGTCAGGGGCAGATTTCTCATCCCAGTGTTGCATGACAATTGTTTTAGTCCTCTCCCATGACTGAAAAGATCCACTGTTTTGATAGATGGCATATTTCAAATGTGAGGATATAATCCAAAAGAACTTAGGCATCTTTGATATTGACCCAGAGGCTAACAATGCTATGTTAGCTCCAAATATAATGCCATAGGATAAGATATAATCATATTGATTACAGTTCAAATTTCTGTCTTTCATGTCCAATAATAACGTGATTATACCCAACTCTTAATGAATGTTCTTTAGGATATACGTAGTAAGCTGTTGTGCATATCTCATTTTAAGACCATAAGCAATGAATTTCACATTGTTTAATGTAGTGTGCCATTGGTTTACCAAGAAAGGTCATTCAAACTTGCTATTCTAAAGGTTACATGCATAATATCAATTCATTCAGGTTCCTCTAAGAAAAGGTTTCTGGCTTGGGAACCCCACATAATTCTCTAAAACCTCTAATTTCTGCAAAGTATCAGAAGTTGCAATCAGATCTGAATAAAATAACAAACATGTAAGGTGACTATATTGCCAAAAATGGAGTAGATTTCTAATTTTTCATCCTGTAGAACCAGGCAAAAGACAAGCCTCAGAAGTGCAGAATAAAATAAAACATTACCATCTAGTGGTAACTATACAAGCTGCAGTTTGCAGAAATGGTGTGCCTTACATCCAAATTTGACTTTAAAAATCAGCTGGGGGGGGCTTCAATTTAAATTCAGAGGCACAGCACACAGTATTACTTTTCAGACAGAAAAAAAGTAAATGTCATGATAAGACATAAAAACTTTCTCTAACATGGTAAAAGAAAGAAAGTACTGAGAATTATTAAAGATATATATCTTTGCTTGTATTTGAAAGATATTATTGGCTTTGGCTCTTACATCCTAAAGTCTGCTTTGTTAGACAATAGGACAACAATTGGCTGTGTTTCACTTGCCTAGCTGATTGGCTCACTCCCATACAGGATTAACAATCTGTCTTGTGTTTTGCCCTGTTGGCATCCATATACCTTACCAATTCAATACCAATACAGTTTGCAATACCACTACAGAATATTGGCTGGTAGCTTGAGATTTAGTTTCATTTCCTTCAATCTCTTGACTGGAATCCAGACTCCTGTGGTTGATGCCTTCCTGCAAAGGAATCTGAATGCTTCCACAAAGTCTGGTCTTTTCATTTCCCAACTGCTGTCCTGTAGTCTCAGACTTCCTTGTTTAAAGTCTGCTGTAGATTTTGAGTTTCCATTGGAGCCCTGATCTCGTTTGCTCCAGCCAGCCCCAGATACCGAAGCAATATCTCATTAGAGAAGCTTCTAGAGAAGATTCCACCAACATTGAAGCATCTGATCACCTTTTCTGTTCAGGGCTAAAGCCATGTAGACCTGTCCACCATTGAACCATCTTTCCAAGCAGCCCCCAGAATGTGGGTTTTCCAGTAACCTTCCTCTGGAGTGGGGAGGGAATAGAGATTTTACAGTATCCTTCCCCTGCCATGCCCACCAAGCCATGCCATGCCCACCAAGCCACTCCCACAGAACCGGTAGTAAAACAAATTGAATCCTACCGCTGATCGAGATATACAGTTAAGCTAAGTGCAACTTTATTCATTTACTTCACTAAGCAACAGTTAAAGATGATACAAAGAAAGTTTGTGTCAAACATTAAATGGGGGGAGGGGGAAGAAATATTGCTGTTTTAGCCATGCTCTGGCTAAAGTAGCCCTTAAATAACAAGATCAAACCCAGTTTTGGACATTGCATAAAAATGAATATATGTTTCTATGCTAGCAGAGACTCTGCCAATTGAAAAGTGAACTTGTAAACAAATATAAAGTTGGCTTTTAGTGGAAGTTGATTATATAGGAATGTTTTTAAAAGTTCACACTGAGTTGTATTTGCTGATTTGATATCCATTTTTCTGGTTAAGTGAGATCCTTTT